>NW_027168120.1:0-64245 GCF_040954835.1 Lepisosteus oculatus
GCTCAGAAGAGCCCACACACTCAGCCCATAACCCCAGTGTACAGAAAGTGTCAAAACGTGTTTTTCAGCAGAAATAAACATGTTTCTGCAAGTTTGGTCAACCCCATGTAAGGTATGGGGCAGTAACATCACACTTTTCAAAACGTGTTTTTCAGCCCGAAATAAACGCGTTTTTCAGACAACTGAATCTACTTCTAACAGCAAGGCTCAGAAGTGCCCACACACTCATCCCTTAACCCCATTGTGCAGAAAGTGTCAAAACGTGTTTTTCAGCAGAAATAAACATGTTTCTGCAAGTTTGGTCAACCCCATGTAAGTTATGGGGCAGTAACATCACACTTTTCAAAACTTGTTTTTCAGCCCGAAATAAACGCGTTTTTTCAGGCAACCGAATCTCCTTGTAACAGCAAGGCTCAGAAGAGCCCACACACTCAGCCCTTAACCCCAGTGTACAGAAAGTGTCAAAACGTGTTTTTCAGCAGAAATAAACATGTTTCTGCAAGTTTGGTCAACCCCATGTAAGTTATGGGGCAGTAACATAACACTTTTCAAAACGTGTTTTTCAGCCCGAAATAAACGCGTTTTTTCAGACAACTGAAACTCCTTGTAACAGCAAGGCTCAGAAGAGCCCACACACTCAGCCCTTAACCCCAGTGTACAGAAAGTGTCAAAACGTGTTTTTCAGCAGAAATAAACATGTTTCTGCAAGTTTGGTCAACCCCATGTAAGTTATGGGGCAGTAACATCACACTTTTCAAAACGTGTTTTTCAGCCCGAAATAAACGCGTTTTTTCAGGCAACTGAATCTACTTGTAACAGCAAGGCTCAGAAGAGCCCACACACTCAGCCCTTAACCCCAGTGTGCAGAAAGGGTCAAAACGTGTTTTTCAGCAGAAATAAACATGTTTCTGCAAGTTTGGTCAACCCCATGTAAGTTATGGGGCAGTAACATCACACTTTTCAAAACGTGTTTTTCAGCCCGAAATAAACGCGTTTTTTCAGACAACTGAATCTCCATGTAACAGCAAGGCTCAGAAGAGCCCACACACTCAGCCCTTAACCCCAGTGTACAGAAAGTGTCAAAACGTGTTTTTCAGCAGAAATAAACATGTTTCTGCAAGTTTGGTCAACCCCATGTAAGTTATGGGGCAGTAACATCACACTTTTCAAAACGTGTTTTTCAGCCCGAAATAAACGCGTTTTTTCAGGCAACCGAATCTCCTTGTAACAGCAAGGCTCAGAAGAGCCCACACACTCAGCCCTTAACCCCAGTGTACAGAAAGTGTCAAAACGTGTTTTTCAGCAGAAATAAACATGTTTCTGCAAGTTTGGTCAACCCCATGTAAGTTATGGAGCAGTAACATCACACTTTTCAAAACGTGTTTTTCAGCCCGAAATAAACGCGTTTTTTCAGACAACTGAATCTCCTTGTAATAGCAAGGCTCAGAAGAGCCCACACACTCAGCCCTTAACCCCAGTGTACAGAAAGTGTCAAAACGTGTTTTTTCAGCAGAAATAAACATGTTTCTGCAAGTTTGGTCAACCCCATGTAAGTTAATGGGCAGTAACATCACACTTTTCAAAACGTGTTTTTCAGCCCGAAATAAACGCGTTTTTTCAGACATCTGAATCTCCTTGTAACAGCAAGGCTCAGAAGAGCCCACACACTCAGCCCTTAACCCCAGTGTACAGAAAGTGTCAAAACGTGTTTTTCAGCAGAAATAAACATGTTTCTGCAAGTTTGGTCAACCCCATGTAAGTTATGGGGCAGTAACAGAACACTTTTCAAAACGTGTTTTTCAGCCCGAAATAAACGCGTTTTTTCAGGCAACTGAATCTACTTGTAACAGCAAGGCTCAGAAGAGCCCACACACTCAGCCCTTAACCCCAGTGTGCAGAAAGGGTCAAAACGTGTTTTTCAGCAGAAATAAACATGTTTCTGCAAGTTTGGTCAACCCCATGTAAGTTATGGGGCAGTAACATCACACTTTTCAAAACGTGTTTTTCAGCCCGAAATAAACGCGTTTTTTCAGGCAACCGAATCTCCTTGTAACAGCAAGGCTCAGAAGAGCCCACACACTCAGCCCTTAACCCCAGTGTACAGAAAGTGTCAAAACGTGTTTTTCAGCAGAAATAAACATGTTTCTGCAAGTTTGGTCAACCCCATGTAAGTTATGGAGCAGTAACAGAACACTTTTCAAAACGTGTTTTTCAGCCCGAAATAAACGCGTTTTTTCAGGCAACTGAATCTACTTGTAACAGCAAGGCTCAGAAGAGCCCACACACTCAGCCCTTAACCCCAGTGTGCAGAAAGGGTCAAAACGTGTTTTTCAGCAGAAATAAACATGTTTCTGCAAGTTTGGTCAACCCCATGTAAGTTATGGGGCAGTAACATCACACTTTTCAAAACGTGTTTTTCAGCCCGAAATAAACGCGTTTTTTCAGGCAACCGAATCTCCTTGTAACAGCAAGGCTCAGAAGAGCCCACACACTCAGCCCTTAACCCCAGTGTACAGAAAGTGTCAAAACGTGTTTTTCAGCAGAAATAAACATGTTTCTGCAAGTTTGGTCAACCCCATGTAAGTTATGGAGCAGTAACAGAACACTTTTCAAAACGTGTTTTTCAGCCCGAAATAAACGCGTTTTTTCAGGCAACTGAATCTACTTGTAACAGCAAGGCTCAGAAGAGCCCACACACTCAGCCCTTAACCCCAGTGTGCAGAAAGGGTCAAAACGTGTTTTTCAGCAGAAATAAACATGTTTCTGCAAGTTTGGTCAACCCCATGTAAGTTATGGGGCAGTAACATCACACTTTTCAAAACGTGTTTTTCAAGCCCGAAATAAACGCGTTTTTTCAGACAACTGAATCTCCATGTAACAGCAAGGCTCAGAAGAGCCCACACACTCAGCCCTTAACCCCAGTGTACAGAAAGTGTCAAAACGTGTTTTTCAGCAGAAATAAACATGTTTCTGCAAGTTTGGTCAACCCCATGTAAGTTATGGGGCAGTAACATCACACTTTTCAAAACGTGTTTTTCAGCCCGAAATAAACGCGTTTTTTCAGGCAACCGAATCTCCTTGAAACAGCAAGGCTCAGAAGAGCCCACACACTCAGCCCTTAACCCCAGTGTACAGAAAGTGTCAAAACGTGTTTTTCAGCAGAAATAAACATGTTTCTGCAAGTTTGGTCAACCCCATGTAAGTTATGGGGCAGTAACATCACACTTTTCAAAACGTGTTTTTCAGCCCGAAATAAACGCGTTTTTTCAGACAACTGAATCTCCTTGTAACAGCAAGGCTCAGAAGTGCCCACACACTCAGCCCTTAACCCCATTGTGCAGAAAGTGTCAAAACGTGTTTTTCAGCAGAAATAAACATGTTTCTGCAAGTTTGGTCAACCCCATGTAAGTTATGGGGCAGTAACATCACACTTTTCAAAACGTGTTTTTCAGCCCGAAATAAACGCGTTTTTTCAGACAACTGAATCTCCTTGTAACAGCAAGGCTCAGAAGAGCCCACACACTCAGCCCTTAACCCCAGTGTACAGAAAGTGTCAAAACGTGTTTTTCAGCAGAAATAAACATGTTTCTGCAAGTTTGGTCAACCCCATGTAAGTTATGGGGCAGTAACAGAACACTTTTCAAAACGTGTTTTTCAGCCCGAAATAAACGCGTTTTTTCAGACAACTGAATCTACTTGTAACAGCAAGGCTCAGAAGTGCCCACACACTCAGCCCTTAACCCCATTGTGCAGAAAGTGTCAAAACGTGTTTTTCAGTAGAAATAAACATGTTTCTGCAAGTTTGGTCAACCCCATGTAAGTTATGGGGCAGTAACATCACACTTTTCAAAACGTGTTTTTCAGCCCGAAATAAACGCGTTTTTTCAGGCAACCGAATCTCCTTGTAACAGCAAGGCTCAGAAGAGCCCACACACTCAGCCCTTAACCCCAGTGTACAGAAAGTGTCAAAACGTGTTTTTCAGCAGAAATAAACATGTTTCTGCAAGTTTGGTCAACCCCATGTAAGTTATGGGGCAGTAACATCACACTTTTCAAAACGTGTTTTTCAGCCCGAAATAAACGCGTTTTTTCAGACAACTGAAACTCCTTGTAACAGCAAGGCTCAGAAGAGCCCACACACTCAGCCCTTAACCCCAGTGTACAGAAAGTGTCAAAACGTGTTTTTCAGCAGAAATAAACATGTTTCTGCAAGTTTGGTCAACCCCATGTAAGTTATGGGGCAGTAACATCACACTTTTCAAAACGTGTTTTTCAGCCCGAAATAAACGCGTTTTTTCAGACAACTGAATCTCCTTGTAACAGCAAGGCTCAGAAGAGCCCACACACTCAGCCCTTAACCCCAGTGTACAGAAAGTGTCAAAACGTGTTTTTCAGCAGAAATAAACATGTTTCTGCAAGTTCGGTCAACCCCATGTAAGTTATGGGGCAGTAACAGAACACTTTTCAAAACGTGTTTTTCAGCCCGAAATAAACGCGTTTTTTCAGGCAACTGAATCTACTTGTAACAGCAAGGCTCAGAAGAGCCCACACACTCAGCCCTTAACCCCAGTGTGCAGAAAGGGTCAAAACGTGTTTTTCAGCAGAAATAAACATGTTTCTGCAAGTTTGGTCAACCCCATGTAAGTTATGGGGCAGTAACATCACACTTTTCAAAACGTGTTTTTCAGCCCGAAATAAACGCGTTTTTTCAGGCAACCGAATCTCCTTGTAACAGCAAGGCTCAGAAGAGCCCACACACTCAGCCCTTAACCCCAGTGTACAGAAAGTGTCAAAACGTGTTTTTCAGCAGAAATAAACATGTTTCTGCAAGTTTGGTCAACCCCATGTAAGTTATGGAGCAGTAACATCACACTTTTCAAAACGTGTTTTTCAGCCCGAAATAAACGCGTTTTTTCAGACAACTGAATCTCCTTGTAACAGCAAGGCTCAGAAGAGCCCACACACTCAGCCCTTAACCCCAGTGTACAGAAAGTGTCAAAACGTGTTTTTCAGCAGAAATAAACATGTTTCTGCAAGTTTGGTCAACACCATGTAAGTTATGGGGCAGTAACATCACACTTTTCAAAACGTGTTTTTCAGCCCGAAATAAACGCGTTTTTTCAGACAACTGAATCTCCTTGTAACAGCAAGGCTCAGAAGAGCCCACACACTCAGCCCTTAACCCCAGTGTACAGAAAGTGTCAAAACGTGTTTTTCAGCAGAAATAAACATGTTTCTGCAAGTTTGGTCAACCCCATGTAAGTTATGGGGCAGTAACATTACACTTTTAAAAACGTGTTTTTCAGTCCGAAATAAACGCGTTTTTTCAGGCAACTGAATCTACTTGTAACAGCAAGGCTCAGAAGAGCCCACACACTCAGCCCTTAACCCCAGTGTGCAGAAAGGGTCAAAACGTGTTTTTCAGCAGAAATAAACATGTTTCTGCAAGTTTGGTCAACCCCATGTAAGTTATGGGGCAGTAACATCACACTTTTCAAAACGTGTTTTTCAGCCCGAAATAAACGCGTTTTTTCAGACAACTGAATCTCCTTGTAACAGCAAGGCTCAGAAGAGCCCACACACTCAGCCCTTAACCCCAGTGTACAGAAAGTGTCAAAACGTGTTTTTCAGCAGAAATAAACATGTTTCTGCAAGTTTGGTCAACCCCATGTAAGTTATGGGGCAGTAACATCACACTTTTCAAAACGTGTTTTTCAGCCCGAAATAAACGCGTTTTTTCAGACAACTGAATCTACTTGTAACAGCAAGGCTCAGAAGTGCCCACACACTCAGCCCTTAACCCCATTGTGCAGAAAGTGTCAAAACGTGTTTTTCAGCAGAAATAAACATGTTTCTGCAAGTTTGGTCAACCCCATGTAAGTTATGGGGCAGTAACATCACACTTTTCAAAACGTGTTTTTCAGCCCGAAATAAACGCGTTTTTTCAGACAACTGAATCTCCTTGTAACAGCAAGGCTCAGAAGAGCCCACACACTCAGCCCTTAACCCCAGTGTACAGAAAGTGTCAAAACGTGTTTTTCAGCAGAAATAAACATGTTTCTGCAAGTTTGGTCAACCCCATGTAAGTTATGGGGCAGTAACAGAACACTTTTCAAAACGTGTTTTTCAGCCCGAAATAAACGCGTTTTTTCAGACAACTGAATCTACTTGTAACAGCAAGGCTCAGAAGTGCCCACACACTCAGCCCTTAACCCCATTGTGCAGAAAGTGTCAAAACGTGTTTTTCAGCAGAAATAAACATGTTTCTGCAAGTTTGGTCAACCCCATGTAAGTTATGGGGCAGTAACATCACACTTTTCAAAACTTGTTTTTCAGCCCGAAATAAACGCTTTTTTTCAGGCAACCGAATCTCCTTGTAACAGCAAGGCTCAGAAGAGCCCACACACTCAGCCCTTAACCCCAGTGTACAGAAAGTGTCAAAACGTGTTTTTCAGCAGAAATAAACATGTTTCTGCAAGTTTGGTCAACCCCATGTAAGTTATGGGGCAGTAACATCACACTTTTCAAAACGTGTTTTTCAGCCCGAAATAAACGCGTTTTTTCAGACAACTGAAACTCCTTGTAACAGCAAGGCTCAGAAGAGCCCACACACTCAGCCCTTAACCCCAGTGTACAGAAAGTGTCAAAACGTGTTTTTCAGCAGAAATAAACATGTTTCTGCAAGTTTGGTCAACCCCATGTAAGTTATGGGGCAGTAACATCACACTTTTCAAAACGTGTTTTTCAGCCCGAAATAAACGCGTTTTTTCAGACAACTGAATCTCCTTGTAACAGCAAGGCTCAGAAGAGCCCACACACTCAGCCCTTAACCCCAGTGTACAGAAAGTGTCAAAACGTGTTTTTCAGCAGAAATAAACATGTTTCTGCAAGTTCGGTCAACCCCATGTAAGTTATGGGGCAGTAACAGAACACTTTTCAAAACGTGTTTTTCAGCCCGAAATAAACGCGTTTTTTCAGGCAACTGAATCTACTTGTAACAGCAAGGCTCAGAAGAGCCCACACACTCAGCCCTTAACCCCAGTGTGCAGAAAGGGTCAAAACGTGTTTTTCAGCAGAAATAAACATGTTTCTGCAAGTTTGGTCAACCCCATGTAAGTTATGGGGCAGTAACATCACACTTTTCAAAACGTGTTTTTCAGCCCGAAATAAACGCGTTTTTTCAGGCAACCGAATCTCCTTGTAACAGCAAGGCTCAGAAGAGCCCACACACTCAGCCCTTAACCCCAGTGTACAGAAAGTGTCAAAACGTGTTTTTCAGCAGAAATAAACATGTTTCTGCAAGTTTGGTCAACCCCATGTAAGTTATGGAGCAGTAACATCACACTTTTCAAAACGTGTTTTTCAGCCCGAAATAAACGCGTTTTTTCAGACAACTGAATCTCCTTGTAACAGCAAGGCTCAGAAGAGCCCACACACTCAGCCCTTAACCCCAGTGTACAGAAAGTGTCAAAACGTGTTTTTCAGCAGAAATAAACATGTTTCTGCAAGTTTGGTCAACCCCATGTAAGTTATGGGGCAGTAACATCACACTTTTCAAAACGTGTTTTTCAGCCCGAAATAAACGCGTTTTTTCAGACAACTGAATCTCCTTGTAACAGCAAGGCTCAGAAGAGCCCACACACTCAGCCCTTAACCCCAGTGTACAGAAAGTGTCAAAACGTGTTTTTCAGCAGAAATAAACATGTTTCTGCAAGTTTGGTCAACCCCATGTAAGTTATGGGGCAGTAACATTACACTTTTAAAAACGTGTTTTTCAGTCCGAAATAAACGCGTTTTTTCAGGCAACTGAATCTACTTGTAACAGCAAGGCTCAGAAGAGCCCACACACTCAGCCCTTAACCCCAGTGTGCAGAAAGGGTCAAAACGTGTTTTTCAGCAGAAATAAACATGTTTCTGCAAGTTTGGTCAACCCCATGTAAGTTATGGGGCAGTAACATCACACTTTTCAAAACGTGTTTTTCAGCCCGAAATAAACGCGTTTTTTCAGACAACTGAATCTCCTTGTAACAGCAAGGCTCAGAAGAGCCCACACACTCAGCCCTTAACCCCAGTGTACAGAAAGTGTCAAAACGTGTTTTTCAGCAGAAATAAACATGTTTCTGCAAGTTTGGTCAACCCCATGTAAGTTATGGGGCAGTAACATCACACTTTTCAAAACGTGTTTTTCAGCCCGAAATAAACGCGTTTTTTCAGACAACTGAATCTACTTGTAACAGCAAGGCTCAGAAGTGCCCACACACTCAGCCCTTAACCCCATTGTGCAGAAAGTGTCAAAACGTGTTTTTCAGCAGAAATAAACATGTTTCTGCAAGTTTGGTCAACCCCATGTAAGTTATGGGGCAGTAACATCACACTTTTCAAAACGTGTTTTTCAGCCCGAAATAAACGCGTTTTTTCAGACAACTGAATCTCCTTGTAACAGCAAGGCTCAGAAGAGCCCACACACTCAGCCCTTAACCCCAGTGTACAGAAAGTGTCAAAACGTGTTTTTCAGCAGAAATAAACATGTTTCTGCAAGTTTGGTCAACCCCATGTAAGGTATGGGGCAGTAACATCACACTTTTCAAAACGTGTTTTTCAGCCCGAAATAAACGCGTTTTTTCAGACAACTGAATCTACTTGTAACAGCAAGGCTCAGAAGTGCCCACACACTCAGCCCTTAACCCCATTGTGCAGAAAGTGTCAAAACGTGTTTTTCAGCAGA
Organism: Lepisosteus oculatus; assembly: GCF_040954835.1. NCBI lineage: Eukaryota > Metazoa > Chordata > Actinopteri > Semionotiformes > Lepisosteidae > Lepisosteus > Lepisosteus oculatus. The sequence goes on from NW_027168120.1 coordinate 8,726, forward strand.
AATAAACATGTTTCTGCAAGTTTGGTCAACCCCATGTAAGTTATGGGGCAGTAACATCACACTTTTCAAAACTTGTTTTTCAGCCCGAAATAAACGCGTTTTTTCAGGCAACCGAATCTCCTTGTAACAGCAAGGCTCAGAAGAGCCCACACACTCAGCCCTTAACCCCAGTGTACAGAAAGTGTCAAAACGTGTTTTTCAGCAGAAATAAACATGTTTCTGCAAGTTTGGTCAACCCCATGTAAGTTATGGGGCAGTAACATCACACTTTTCAAAACGTGTTTTTCAGCCCGAAATAAATGCGTTTTTTCAGACAACTGAAACTCCTTGTAACAGCAAGGCTCAGAAGAGCCCACACACTCAGCCCTTAACCCCAGTGTACAGAAAGTGTCAAAACGTGTTTTTCAGCAGAAATAAACATGTTTCTGCAAGTTTGGTCAACCCCATGTAAGTTATGGGGCAGTAACATCACACTTTTCAAAACGTGTTTTTCAGCCCGAAATAAACGCGTTTTTTCAGGCAACTGAATCTACTTGTAACAGCAAGGCTCAGAAGAGCCCACACACTCAGCCCTTAACCCCAGTGTGCAGAAAGGGTCAAAACGTGTTTTTCAGCAGAAATAAACATGTTTCTGCAAGTTTGGTCAACCCCATGTAAGTTATGGGGCAGTAACATCACACTTTTCAAAACGTGTTTTTCAGCCCGAAATAAACGCGTTTTTTCAGACAACTGAATCTCCATGTAACAGCAAGGCTCAGAAGAGCCCACACACTCAGCCCTTAACCCCAGTGTACAGAAAGTGTCAAAACGTGTTTTTCAGCAGAAATAAACATGTTTCTGCAAGTTTGGTCAACCCCATGTAAGTTATGGGGCAGTAACATCACACTTTTCAAAACGTGTTTTTCAGCCCGAAATAAACGCGTTTTTTCAGGCAACCGAATCTCCTTGTAACAGCAAGGCTCAGAAGAGCCCACACACTCAGCCCTTAACCCCAGTGTACAGAAAGTGTCAAAACGTGTTTTTCAGCAGAAATAAACATGTTTCTGCAAGTTTGGTCAACCCCATGTAAGTTATGGAGCAGTAACATCACACTTTTCAAAACGTGTTTTTCAGCCCGAAATAAACGCGTTTTTTCAGACAACTGAATCTCCTTGTAATAGCAAGGCTCAGAAGAGCCCACACACTCAGCCCTTAACCCCAGTGTACAGAAAGTGTCAAAACGTGTTTTTCAGCAGAAATAAACATGTTTCTGCAAGTTTGGTCAACCCCATGTAAGTTAATGGGCAGTAACATCACACTTTTCAAAACGTGTTTTTCAGCCCGAAATAAACGCGTTTTTTCAGACAACTGAATCTCCTTGTAACAGCAAGGCTCAGAAGAGCCCACACACTCAGCCCTTAACCCCAGTGTACAGAAAGTGTCAAAACGTGTTTTTCAGCAGAAATAAACATGTTTCTGCAAGTTTGGTCAACCCCATGTAAGTTATGGGGCAGTAACAGAACACTTTTCAAAACGTGTTTTTCAGCCCGAAATAAACGCGTTTTTTCAGGCAACTGAATCTACTTGTAACAGCAAGGCTCAGAAGAGCCCACACACTCAGCCCTTAACCCCAGTGTGCAGAAAGGGTCAAAACGTGTTTTTCAGCAGAAATAAACATGTTTCTGCAAGTTTGGTCAACCCCATGTAAGTTATGGGGCAGTAACATCACACTTTTCAAAACGTGTTTTTCAGCCCGAAATAAACGCGTTTTTTCAGGCAACCGAATCTCCTTGTAACAGCAAGGCTCAGAAGAGCCCACACACTCAGCCCTTAACCCCAGTGTACAGAAAGTGTCAAAACGTGTTTTTCAGCAGAAATAAACATGTTTCTGCAAGTTTGGTCAACCCCATGTAAGTTATGGAGCAGTAACAGAACACTTTTCAAAACGTGTTTTTCAGCCCGAAATAAACGCGTTTTTTCAGGCAACTGAATCTACTTGTAACAGCAAGGCTCAGAAGAGCCCACACACTCAGCCCTTAACCCCAGTGTGCAGAAAGGGTCAAAACGTGTTTTTCAGCAGAAATAAACATGTTTCTGCAAGTTTGGTCAACCCCATGTAAGTTATGGGGCAGTAACATCACACTTTTCAAAACGTGTTTTTCAGCCCGAAATAAACGCGTTTTTTCAGGCAACCGAATCTCCTTGTAACAGCAAGGCTCAGAAGAGCCCACACACTCAGCCCTTAACCCCAGTGTACAGAAAGTGTCAAAACGTGTTTTTCAGCAGAAATAAACATGTTTCTGCAAGTTTGGTCAACCCCATGTAAGTTATGGAGCAGTAACAGAACACTTTTCAAAACGTGTTTTTCAGCCCGAAATAAACGCGTTTTTTCAGGCAACTGAATCTACTTGTAACAGCAAGGCTCAGAAGAGCCCACACACTCAGCCCTTAACCCCAGTGTGCAGAAAGGGTCAAAACGTGTTTTTCAGCAGAAATAAACATGTTTCTGCAAGTTTGGTCAACCCCATGTAAGTTATGGGGCAGTAACATCACACTTTTCAAAACGTGTTTTTCAGCCCGAAATAAACGCGTTTTTTCAGACAACTGAATCTCCATGTAACAGCAAGGCTCAGAAGAGCCCACACACTCAGCCCTTAACCCCAGTGTACAGAAAGTGTCAAAACGTGTTTTTCAGCAGAAATAAACATGTTTCTGCAAGTTTGGTCAACCCCATGTAAGTTATGGGGCAGTAACATCACACTTTTCAAAACGTGTTTTTCAGCCCGAAATAAACGCGTTTTTTCAGGCAACCGAATCTCCTTGAAACAGCAAGGCTCAGAAGAGCCCACACACTCAGCCCTTAACCCCAGTGTACAGAAAGTGTCAAAACGTGTTTTTCAGCAGAAATAAACATGTTTCTGCAAGTTTGGTCAACCCCATGTAAGTTATGGGGCAGTAACATCACACTTTTCAAAACGTGTTTTTCAGCCCGAAATAAACGCGTTTTTTCAGACAACTGAATCTCCTTGTAACAGCAAGGCTCAGAAGAGTCCACACACTCAGCCCTTAACCCCAGTGTGCAGAAAGGGTCAAAACGTGTTTTTCAGCAGAAATAAACATGTTTCTGCAAGTTTGGTCAACCCCATGTAAGTTATGGGGCAGTAACATCACACTTTTCAAAACGTGTTTTTCAGCCCGAAATAAACGCGTTTTTTCAGACAACCGAATCTCCTTGAAACAGCAAGGCTCAGAAGAGCCCACACACTCAGCCCTTAACCCCAGTGTACAGAAAGTGTCAAAACGTGTTTTTCAGCAGAAATAAACATGTTTCTGCAAGTTTGGTCAACCCCATGTAAGTTATGGGGCAGTAACATCACACTTTTCAAAACGTGTTTTTCAGCCCGAAATAAACGCGTTTTTTCAGACAACTGAATCTCCTTGTAACAGCAAGGCTCAGAAGAGCCCACACACTCAGCCCTTAACCCCAGTGTACAGAAAGTGTCAAAACGTGTTTTTCAGCAGAAATAAACATGTTTCTGCAAGTTTGGTCAACCCCATGTAAGTTATGGGGCAGTAACATCACACTTTTCAAAACGTGTTTTTCAGCCCGAAATAAACGCGTTTTTTCAGACAACTGAATCTACTTGTAACAGCAAGGCTCAGAAGTGCCCACACACTCAGCCTTTAACCCCATTGTGCAGAAAGTGTCAAAACGTGTTTTTCAGCAGAAATAAACATGTTTCTGCAAGTTTGGTCAACCCCATGTAAGTTATGGGGCAGTAACATCACACTTTTCAAAACTTGTTTTTCAGCCCGAAATAAACGCGTTTTTTCAGGCAACCGAATCTCCTTGTAACAGCAAGGCTCAGAAGAGCCCACACACTCAGCCCTTAACCCCAGTGTACAGAAAGTGTCAAAACGTGTTTTTCAGCAGAAATAAACATGTTTCTGCAAGTTTGGTCAACCCCATGTAAGTTATGGGGCAGTAACATCACACTTTTCAAAACGTGTTTTTCAGCCCGAAATAAACGCGTTTTTTCAGGCAACTGAATCTACTTGTAACAGCAAGGCTCAGAAGAGCCCACACACTCAGCCCTTAACCCCAGTGTGCAGAAAGTGTCAAAACGTGTTTTTCAGCAGAAATAAACATGTTTCTGCAAGTTTGGTCAACCCCATGTAAGTTATGGGGCAGTAACATCACACTTTTCAAAACGTGTTTTTCAGCCCGAAATAAACGCGTTTTTTCAGGCAACCGAATCTCCTTGTAACAGCAAGGCTCAGAAGAGCCCACACACTCAGCCCTTAACCCCAGTGTACAGAAAGTGTCAAAACGTGTTTTTCAGCAGAAATAAACATGTTTCTGCAAGTTTGGTCAACCCCATGTAAGTTATGGAGCAGTAACAGAACACTTTTCAAAACGTGTTTTTCAGCCCGAAATAAACGCGTTTTTTCAGGCAACTGAATCTACTTGTAACAGCAAGGCTCAGAAGAGCCCACACACTCAGCCCTTAACCCCAGTGTGCAGAAAGGGTCAAAACGTGTTTTTCAGCAGAAATAAACATGTTTCTGCAAGTTTGGTCAACCCCATGTAAGTTATGGGGCAGTAACATCACACTTTTCAAAACGTGTTTTTCAGCCCGAAATAAACGCGTTTTTTCAGGCAACCGAATCTCCTTGTAACAGCAAGGCTCAGAAGAGCCCACACACTCAGCCCTTAACCCCAGTGTACAGAAAGTGTCAAAACGTGTTTTTCAGCAGAAATAAACATGTTTCTGCAAGTTTGGTCAACCCCATGTAAGTTATGGAGCAGTAACAGAACACTTTTCAAAACGTGTTTTTCAGCCCGAAATAAACGCGTTTTTTCAGGCAACTGAATCTACTTGTAACAGCAAGGCTCAGAAGAGCCCACACACTCAGCCCTTAACCCCAGTGTGCAGAAAGGGTCAAAACGTGTTTTTCAGCAGAAATAAACATGTTTCTGCAAGTTTGGTCAACCCCATGTAAGTTATGGGGCAGTAACATCACACTTTTCAAAACGTGTTTTTCAGCCCGAAATAAACGCGTTTTTTCAGTCAACCGAATCTCCTTGTAACAGCAAGGCTCAGAAGAGCCCACACACTCAGCCCTTAACCCCAGTGTACAGAAAGTGTCAAAACGTGTTTTTCAGCAGAAATAAACATGTTTCTGCAAGTTTGGTCAACCCCATGTAAGTTATGGGGCAGTAACATCACACGTTTCAAAACGTGTTTTTCAGCCCGAAATAAACGCGTTTTTTCAGACATCTGAAACTCCTTGTAACAGCAAGGCTCAGAAGAGCCCACACACTCAGCCCTTAACCCCAGTGTACAGAAAGTGTCAAAACGTGTTTTTCAGCAGAAATAAACATGTTCCTGCAAGTTTGGTCAACCCCATGTAAGTTATGGGGCAGTAACATCACACTTTTCAAAACGTGTTTTTCAGCCCGAAATAAACGCGTTTTTTCAGACAACTGAATCTACTTGTAACAGCAAGGCTCAGAAGTGCCCACACACTCAGCCCTTAACCCCATTGTGCAGAAAGTGTCAAAACGTGTTTTTCAGCAGAAATAAACATGTTTCTGCAAGTTTGGTCAACCCCATGTAAGTTATGGGGCAGTAACATCACCCTTTTCAAAACGTGTTTTTCAGCCCGAAATAAACGCGTTTTTTCAGGCAACTGAATCTACTTGTAACAGCAAGGCTCAGAAGAGCCCACACACTCAGCCCTTAACCCCAGTGTACAGAAAGTGTCAAAACGTGTTTTTCAGCAGAAATAAACATGTTTCTGCAAGTTTGGTCAACCCCATGTAAGTTATGGGGCAGTAACATCACACTTTTCAAAACGTGTTTTTCAGCCCGAAATAAACGCGTTTTTTCAGACAACTGAATCTCCATGTAACAGCAAGGCTCAGAAGAGCCCACACACTCAGCCCTTAACCCCAGTGTACAGAAAGTGTCAAAACGTGTTTTTCAGCAGAAATAAACATGTTTCTGCAAGTTTGGTCAACCCCATGTAAGTTATGGGGCAGTAACATCACACTTTTCAAAACGTGTTTTTCAGCCCGAAATAAACGCGTTTTTTCAGGCAACCGAATCTCCTTGAAACAGCAAGGCTCAGAAGAGCCCACACACTCAGCCCTTAACCCTAGTGTACAGAAAGTGTCAAAACGTGTTTTTCAGCAGAAATAAACATGTTTCTGCAAGTTTGGTCAACCCCATGTAAGTTATGGGGCAGTAACATCACACTTTTCAAAACGTGTTTTTCAGCCCGAAATAAACGCGTTTTTTCAGACAACTGAATCTCCTTGTAACAGCAAGGCTCAGAAGAGCCCACACACTCAGCCCTTAACCCCAGTGTGCAGAAAGGGTCAAAACGTGTTTTTCAGCAGAAATAAACATGTTTCTGCAAGTTTGGTCAACCCCATGTAAGTTATGGGGCAGTAACATCACACTTTTCAAAACGTGTTTTTCAGCCCGAAATAAACGCGTTTTTTCAGACAACTGAATCTCCATGTAACAGCAAGGCTCAGAAGAGCCCACACACTCAGCCCTTAACCCCAGTGTACAGAAAGTGTCAAAACGTGTTTTTCAGCAGAAATAAACATGTTTCTGCAAGTTTGGTCAACCCCATGTAAGTTATGGGGCAGTAACATCACACTTTTCAAAACGTGTTTTTCAGCCCGAAATAAACGCGTTTTTTCAGGCAACCGAATCTCCTTGTAACAGCAAGGCTCAGAAGAGCCCACACACTCAGCCCTTAACCCCAGTGTACAGAAAGTGTCAAAACGTGTTTTTCAGCAGAAATAAACATGTTTCTGCAAGTTTGGTCAACCCCATGTAAGTTATGGAGCAGTAACATCACACTTTTCAAAACGTGTTTTTCAGCCCGAAATAAACGCGTTTTTTCAGACAACTGAATCTCCTTGTAATAGCAAGGCTCAGAAGAGCCCACACACTCAGCCCTTAACCCCAGTGTACAGAAAGTGTCAAAACGTGTTTTTCAGCAGAAATAAACATGTTTCTGCAAGTTTGGTCAACCCCATGTAAGTTATGGAGCAGTAACAGAACACTTTTCAAAACGTGTTTTTCAGCCCGAAATAAACGCGTTTTTTCAGGCAACTGAATCTACTTGTAATAGCAAGGCTCAGAAGAGCCCACACACTCAGCCCTTAACCCCAGTGTACAGAAAGTGTCAAAACGTGTTTTTCAGCAGAAATAAACATGTTTCTGCAAGTTTGGTCAACCCCATGTAAGTTATGGAGCAGTAACATCACACTTTTCAAAACGTGTTTTTCAGCCCGAAATAAACGCGTTTTTTCAGAGAACTGAATCTCCTTGTAATAGCAAGGCTCAGAAGAGCCCACACACTCAGCCCTTAACCCCAGTGTACAGAAAGTGTCAAAACGTGTTTTTCAGCAGAAATAAACATGTTTCTGCAAGTTTGGTCAACCCCATGTAAGTTATGGGGCAGTAACATCACACTTTTCAAAACGTGTTTTTCAGCCCGAAATAAACGCGTTTTTTCAGGCAACCGAATCTCCTTGTAACAGCAAGGCTCAGAAGAGCCCACACACTCAGCCCTTAACCCCAGTGTACAGAAAGTGTCAAAACGTGTTTTTCAGCAGAAATAAACATGTTTCTGCAAGTTTGGTCAACCCCATGTAAGTTATGGAGCAGTAACAGAACACTTTTCAAAACGTGTTTTTCAGCCCGAAATAAACGCGTTTTTTCAGACAACTGAATCTACTTGTAACAGCAAGGCTCAGAAGTGCCCACACACTCAGCCCTTAACCCCATTGTGCAGAAAGTGTCAAAACATGTTTTTCAGCAGAAATAAACATGTTTCTGCAAGTTTGGTCAACCCCATGTAAGTTATGGGGCAGTAACATCACACTTTTCAAAACGTGTTTTTCAGCCCGAAATAAACGCGTTTTTTCAGGCAACCGAATCTCCTTGTAACAGCAAGGCTCAGAAGAGCCCACACACTCAGCCCTTAACCCCAGTGTACAGAAAGTGTCAAAACGTGTTTTTCAGCAGAAATAAACATGTTTCTGCAAGTTTGGTCAACCCCATGTAAGTTATGGGGCAGTAACATCACACTTTTCAAAACGTGTTTTTCAGCCCGAAATAAACGCGTTTTTTCAGACAACTGAATCTCCTTGTAACAGCAAGGCTCAGAAGAGCCCACACACTCAGCCCTTAACCCCATTGTGCAGAAAGTGTCAAAACGTGTTTTTCAGCAGAAATAAACATGTTTCTGCAAGTTTGGTCAACCCCATGTAAGTTATGGGGCAGTAACATCACCCTTTTCAAAACGTGTTTTTCAGCCCGAAATAAACGCGTTTTTTCAGGCAACTGAATCTACTTGTAACAGCAAGGCTCAGAAGAGCCCACACACTCAGCCCTTAACCCCAGTGTACAGAAAGTGTCAAAACGTGTTTTTCAGCAGAAATAAACATGTTTCTGCAAGTTTGGTCAACCCCATGTAAGTTATGGGGCAGTAACATCACACTTTTCAAAACGTGTTTTTCAGCCCGAAATAAACGCGTTTTTTCAGACAACTGAATCTCCATGTAACAGCAAGGCTCAGAAGAGCCCACACACTCAGCCCTTAACCCCAGTGTACAGAAAGTGTCAAAACGTGTTTTTCAGCAGAAATAAACATGTTTCTGCAAGTTTGGTCAACCCCATGTAAGTTATGGGGCAGTAACATCACACTTTTCAAAACGTGTTTTTCAGCCCGAAATAAACGCGTTTTTTCAGGCAACCGAATCTCCTTGAAACAGCAAGGCTCAGAAGAGCCCACACACTCAGCCCTTAACCCTAGTGTACAGAAAGTGTCAAAACGTGTTTTTCAGCAGAAATAAACATGTTTCTGCAAGTTTGGTCAACCCCATGTAAGTTATGGGGCAGTAACATCACACTTTTCAAAACGTGTTTTTCAGCCCGAAATAAACGCGTTTTTTCAGACAACTGAATCTCCTTGTAACAGCAAGGCTCAGAAGAGCCCACACACTCAGCCCTTAACCCCAGTGTGCAGAAAGGGTCAAAACGTGTTTTTCAGCAGAAATAAACATGTTTCTGCAAGTTTGGTCAACCCCATGTAAGTTATGGGGCAGTAACATCACACTTTTCAAAACGTGTTTTTCAGCCCGAAATAAACGCGTTTTTTCAGACAACTGAATCTCCATGTAACAGCAAGGCTCAGAAGAGCCCACACACTCAGCCCTTAACCCCAGTGTACAGAAAGTGTCAAAACGTGTTTTTCAGCAGAAATAAACATGTTTCTGCAAGTTTGGTCAACCCCATGTAAGTTATGGGGCAGTAACATCACACTTTTCAAAACGTGTTTTTCAGCCCGAAATAAACGCGTTTTTCAGGCAACCGAATCTCCTTGTAACAGCAAGGCTCAGAAGAGCCCACACACTCAGCCCTTAACCCCAGTGTACAGAAAGTGTCAAAACGTGTTTTTCAGCAGAAATAAACATGTTTCTGCAAGTTTGGTCAACCCCATGTAAGTTATGGAGCAGTAACATCACACTTTTCAAAACGTGTTTTTCAGCCCGAAATAAACGCGTTTTTTCAGACAACTGAATCTCCTTGTAATAGCAAGGCTCAGAAGAGCCCACACACTCAGCCCTTAACCCCAGTGTACAGAAAGTGTCAAAACGTGTTTTTCAGCAGAAATAAACATGTTTCTGCAAGTTTGGTCAACCCCATGTAAGTTATGGAGCAGTAACAGAACACTTTTCAAAACGTGTTTTTCAGCCCGAAATAAACGCGTTTTTTCAGGCAACTGAATCTACTTGTAATAGCAAGGCTCAGAAGAGCCCACACACTCAGCCCTTAACCCCAGTGTACAGAAAGTGTCAAAACGTGTTTTTCAGCAGAAATAAACATGTTTCTGCAAGTTTGGTCAACCCCATGTAAGTTATGGAGCAGTAACATCACACTTTTCAAAACGTGTTTTTCAGCCCGAAATAAACGCGTTTTTTCAGAGAACTGAATCTCCTTGTAATAGCAAGGCTCAGAAGAGCCCACACACTCAGCCCTTAACCCCAGTGTACAGAAAGTGTCAAAACGTGTTTTTCAGCAGAAATAAACATGTTTCTGCAAGTTTGGTCAACCCCATGTAAGTTATGGGGCAGTAACATCACACTTTTCAAAACGTGTTTTTCAGCCCGAAATAAACGCGTTTTTTCAGGCAACCGAATCTCCTTGTAACAGCAAGGCTCAGAAGAGCCCACACACTCAGCCCTTAACCCCAGTGTACAGAAAGTGTCAAAACGTGTTTTTCAGCAGAAATAAACATGTTTCTGCAAGTTTGGTCAACCCCATGTAAGTTATGGAGCAGTAACAGAACACTTTTCAAAACGTGTTTTTCAGCCCGAAATAAACGCGTTTTTTCAGACAACTGAATCTACTTGTAACAGCAAGGCTCAGAAGTGCCCACACACTCAGCCCTTAACCCCATTGTGCAGAAAGTGTCAAAACATGTTTTTCAGCAGAAATAAACATGTTTCTGCAAGTTTGGTCAACCCCATGTAAGTTATGGGGCAGTAACATCACACTTTTCAAAACGTGTTTTTCAGCCCGAAATAAACGCGTTTTTTCAGGCAACCGAATCTCCTTGTAACAGCAAGGCTCAGAAGAGCCCACACACTCAGCCCTTAACCCCAGTGTACAGAAAGTGTCAAAACGTGTTTTTCAGCAGAAATAAACATGTTTCTGCAAGTTTGGTCAACCCCATGTAAGTTATGGGGCAGTAACATCACACTTTTCAAAACGTGTTTTTCAGCCCGAAATAAACGCGTTTTTTCAGACAACTGAATCTCCTTGTAACAGCAAGGCTCAGAAGAGCCCACACACTCAGCCCTTAACCCCATTGTGCAGAAAGTGTCAAAACGTGTTTTTCAGCAGAAATAAACATGTTTCTGCAAGTTTGGTCAACCCCATGTAAGTTATGGGGCAGTAACATCACACTTTTCAAAACTTGTTTTTCAGCCCGAAATAAACGCGTTTTTTCAGGCAACCGAATCTCCTTGTAACAGCAAGGCTCAGAAGAGCCCACACACTCAGCCCTTAACCCCAGTGTACAGAAAGTGTCAAAACGTGTTTTTCAGCAGAAATAAACATGTTTCTGCAAGTTTGGTCAACCCCATGTAAGTTATGGGGCAGTAACATCACACTTTTCAAAACGTGTTTTTCAGCCCGAAATAAACGCGTTTTTTCAGACAACTGAAACTCCTTGTAACAGCAAGGCTCAGAAGAGCCCACACACTCAGCCCTTAACCCCAGTGTACAGAAAGTGTCAAAACGTGTTTTTCAGCAGAAATAAACATGTTTCTGCAAGTTTGGTCAACCCCATGTAAGTTATGGGGCAGTAACATCACACTTTTCAAAACGTGTTTTTCAGCCCGAAATAAACGCGTTTTTTCAGACAACTGAATCTCCTTGTAACAGCAAGGCTCAGAAGAGCCCACACACTCAGCCCTTAACCCCAGTGTACAGAAAGTGTCAAAACGTGTTTTTCAGCAGAAATAAACATGTTTCTGCAAGTTCGGTCAACCCCATGTAAGTTATGGGGCAGTAACAGAACACTTTTCAAAACGTGTTTTTCAGCCCGAAATAAACGCGTTTTTTCAGGCAACTGAATCTACTTGTAACAGCAAGGCTCAGAAGAGCCCACACACTCAGCCCTTAACCCCAGTGTGCAGAAAGGGTCAAAACGTGTTTTTCAGCAGAAATAAACATGTTTCTGCAAGTTTGGTCAACCCCATGTAAGTTATGGGGCAGTAACATCACACTTTTCAAAACGTGTTTTTCAGCCCGAAATAAACGCGTTTTTTCAGACAACTGAATCTCCATGTAACAGCAAGGCTCAGAAGAGCCCACACACTCAGCCCTTAACCCCAGTGTACAGAAAGTGTCAAAACGTGTTTTTCAGCAGAAATAAACATGTTTCTGCAAGTTTGGTCAACCCCATGTAAGTTATGGGGCAGTAACATCACACTTTTCAAAACGTGTTTTTCAGCCCGAAATAAACGCGTTTTTTCAGGCAACCGAATCTCCTTGTAACAGCAAGGCTCAGAAGAGCCCACACACTCAGCCCTTAACCCCAGTGTACAGAAAGTGTCAAAACGTGTTTTTCAGCAGAAATAAACATGTTTCTGCAAGTTTGGTCAACCCCATGTAAGTTATGGAGCAGTAACATCACACTTTTCAAAACGTGTTTTTCAGCCCGAAATAAACGCGTTTTTTCAGACAACTGAATCTCCTTGTAATAGCAAGGCTCAGAAGAGCCCACACACTCAGCCCTTAACCCCAGTGTACAGAAAGTGTCAAAACGTGTTTTTCAGCAGAAATAAACATGTTTCTGCAAGTTTGGTCAACCCCATGTAAGTTATGGGGCAGTAACATCACACTTTTCAAAACGTGTTTTTCAGCCCGAAATAAACGCGTTTTTTCAGGCAACCGAATCTCCTTGTAACAGCAAGGCTCAGAAGAGCCCACACACTCAGCCCTTAACCCCAGTGTACAGAAAGTGTCAAAACGTGTTTTTCAGCAGAAATAAACATGTTTCTGCAAGTTTGGTCAACCCCATGTAAGTTATGGAGCAGTAACAGAACACTTTTCAAAACGTGTTTTTCAGCCCGAAATAAACGCGTTTTTTCAGGCAACTGAATCTACTTGTAACAGCAAGGCTCAGAAGAGCCCACACACTCAGCCCTTAACCCCAGTGTGCAGAAAGGGTCAAAACGTGTTTTTCAGCAGAAATAAACATGTTTCTGCAAGTTTGGTCAACCCCATGTAAGTTATGGGGCAGTAACATCACACTTTTCAAAACGTGTTTTTCAGCCCGAAATAAACGCGTTTTTTCAGGCAACCGAATCTCCTTGTAACAGCAAGGCTCAGAAGAGCCCACACACTCAGCCCTTAACCCCAGTGTACAGAAAGTGTCAAAACGTGTTTTTCAGCAGAAATAAACATGTTTCTGCAAGTTTGGTCAACCCCATGTAAGTTATGGAGCAGTAACAGAACACTTTTCAAAACGTGTTTTTCAGCCCGAAATAAACGCGTTTTTTCAGGCAACTGAATCTACTTGTAACAGCAAGGCTCAGAAGAGCCCACACACTCAGCCCTTAACCCCAGTGTGCAGAAAGGGTCAAAACGTGTTTTTCAGCAGAAATAAACATGTTCTGCAAGTTTGGTCAACCCCATGTAAGTTATGGGGCAGTAACATCACACTTTTCAAAACGTGTTTTTCAGCCCGAAATAAACGCGTTTTTTCAGACAACTGAATCTACTTGTAACAGCAAGGCTCAGAAGTGCCCACACACTCAGCCCTTAACCCCATTGTGCAGAAAGTGTCAAAACGTGTTTTTCAGCAGAAATAAACATGTTTCTGCAAGTTTGGTCAACCCCATGTAAGTTATGGGGCAGTAACATCACACTTTTCAAAACTTGTTTTTCAGCCCGAAATAAACGCGTTTTTTCAGGCAACCGAATCTCCTTGTAACAGCAAGGCTCAGAAGAGCCCACACACTCAGCCCTTAACCCCAGTGTACAGAAAGTGTCAAAACGTGTTTTTTCAGCAGAAATAAACATGTTTCTGCAAGTTTGGTCAACCCCATGTAAGTTATGGGGCAGTAACATCACACTTTTCAAAAAGTGTTTTTCAGCCCGAAATAAACGCGTTTTTTCAGAGAACTGAATCTCCTTGTAATAGCAAGGCTCAGAAGAGCCCACACACTCAGCCCTTAACCCCAGTGTACAGAAAGTGTCAAAACGTGTTTTTCAGCAGAAATAAACATGTTTCTGCAAGTTTGGTCAACCCCATGTAAGTTATGGGGCAGTAACATCACACTTTTCAAAACGTGTTTTTCAGCCCGAAATAAACGCGTTTTTTCAGGCAACCGAATCTCCTTGTAACAGCAAGGCTCAGAAGAGCCCACACACTCAGCCCTTAACCCCAGTGTACAGAAAGTGTCAAAACGTGTTTTTCAGCAGAAATAAACATGTTTCTGCAAGTTTGGTCAACCCCATGTAAGTTATGGAGCAGTAACAGAACACTTTTCAAAACGTGTTTTTCAGCCCGAAATAAACGCGTTTTTTCAGGCAACTGAATCTACTTGTAACAGCAAGGCTCAGAAGAGCCCACACACTCAGCCCTTAACCCCAGTGTGCAGAAAGGGTCAAAACGTGTTTTTCAGCAGAAATAAACATGTTTCTGCAAGTTTGGTCAACCCCATGTAAGTTATGGGGCAGTAACATCACACTTTTCAAAACGTGTTTTTCAGCCCGAAATAAACGCGTTTTTTCAGACAACTGAATCTACTTGTAACAGCAAGGCTCAGAAGTGCCCACACACTCAGCCCTTAACCCCATTGTGCAGAAAGTGTCAAAACGTGTTTTCAGCAGAAATAAACATGTTTCTGCAAGTTTGGTCAACCCCATGTAAGTTATGGGGCAGTAACATCACACTTTTCAAAACTTGTTTTTCAGCCCGAAATAAACGCGTTTTTTCAGGCAACCGAATCTCCTTGTAACAGCAAGGCTCAGAAGAGCCCACACACTCAGCCCTTAACCCCAGTGTACAGAAAGTGTCAAAACGTGTTTTTCAGCAGAAATAAACATGTTTCTGCAAGTTTGGTCAACCCCATGTAAGTTATGGGGCAGTAACATCACACTTTTCAAAAAGTGTTTTTCAGCCCGAAATAAACGCGTTTTTTCAGACAACTGAAACTCCTTGTAACAGCAAGGCTCAGAAGAGCCCACACACTCAGCCCTTAACCCCAGTGTACAGAAAGTGTCAAAACGTGTTTTTCAGCAGAAATAAACATGTTTCTGCAAGTTTGGTCAACCCCATGTAAGTTATGGGGCAGTAACATCACACTTTTCAAAACGTGTTTTTCAGCCCGAAATAAACGCGTTTTTTCAGGCAACTGAATCTACTTGTAACAGCAAGGCTCAGAAGAGCCCACACACTCAGCCCTTAACCCCAGTGTGCAGAAAGGGTCAAAACGTGTTTTTCAGCAGAAATAAACATGTTTCTGCAAGTTTGGTCAACCCCATGTAAGTTATGGGGCAGTAACATCACACTTTTCAAAACGTGTTTTTCAGCCCGAAATAAACGCGTTTTTTCAGACAACTGAATCTCCATGTAACAGCAAGGCTCAGAAGAGCCCACACACTCAGCCCTTAACCCCAGTGTACAGAAAGTGTCAAAACGTGTTTTTCAGCAGAAATAAACATGTTTCTGCAAGTTTGGTCAACCCCATGTAAGTTATGGGGCAGTAACATCACACTTTTCAAAACGTGTTTTTCAGCCCGAAATAAACGCGTTTTTTCAGGCAACCGAATCTCCTTGTAACAGCAAGGCTCAGAAGAGCCCACACACTCAGCCCTTAACCCCAGTGTACAGAAAGTGTCAAAACGTGTTTTTCAGCAGAAATAAACATGTTTCTGCAAGTTTGGTCAACCCCATGTAAGTTATGGAGCAGTAACATCACACTTTTCAAAACGTGTTTTTCAGCCCGAAATAAACGCGTTTTTTCAGAGAACTGAATCTCCTTGTAATAGCAAGGCTCAGAAGAGCCCACACACTCAGCCCTTAACCCCAGTGTACAGAAAGTGTCAAAACGTGTTTTTCAGCAGAAATAAACATGTTTCTGCAAGTTTGGTCAACCCCATGTAAGTTATGGGGCAGTAACATCACACTTTTCAAAACGTGTTTTTCAGCCCGAAATAAACGCGTTTTTTCAGGCAACCGAATCTCCTTGTAACAGCAAGGCTCAGAAGAGCCCACACACTCAGCCCTTAACCCCAGTGTACAGAAAGTGTCAAAACGTGTTTTTCAGCAGAAATAAACATGTTTCTGCAAGTTTGGTCAACCCCATGTAAGTTATGGAGCAGTAACAGAACACTTTTCAAAACGTGTTTTTCAGCCCGAAATAAACGCGTTTTTTCAGGCAACTGAATCTACTTGTAACAGCAAGGCTCAGAAGAGCCCACACACTCAGCCCTTAACCCCAGTGTGCAGAAAGGGTCAAAACGTGTTTTTCAGCAGAAATAAACATGTTTCTGCAAGTTTGGTCAACCCCATGTAAGTTATGGGGCAGTAACATCACACTTTTCAAAACGTGTTTTTCAGCCCGAAATAAACGCGTTTTTTCAGGCAACCGAATCTCCTTGTAACAGCAAGGCTCAGAAGAGCCCACACACTCAGCCCTTAACCCCAGTGTACAGAAAGTGTCAAAACGTGTTTTTCAGCAGAAATAAACATGTTTCTGCAAGTTTGGTCAACCCCATGTAAGTTATGGAGCAGTAACAGAACACTTTTCAAAACGTGTTTTTCAGCCCGAAATAAACGCGTTTTTTCAGGCAACTGAATCTACTTGTAACAGCAAGGCTCAGAAGAGCCCACACACTCAGCCCTTAACCCCAGTGTGCAGAAAGGGTCAAAACGTGTTTTTCAGCAGAAATAAACATGTTTCTGCAAGTTTGGTCAACCCCATGTAAGTTATGGGGCAGTAACATCACACTTTTCAAAACGTGTTTTTCAGCCCGAAATAAACGCGTTTTTTCAGGCAACCGAATCTCCTTGTAACAGCAAGGCTCAGAAGAGCCCACACACTCAGCCCTTAACCCCAGTGTACAGAAAGTGTCAAAACGTGTTTTTCAGCAGAAATAAACATGTTTCTGCAAGTTTGGTCAACCCCATGTAAGTTATGGGGCAGTAACATCACACTTTTCAAAACGTGTTTTTCAGCCCGAAATAAACGCGTTTTTTCAGACATCTGAAACTCCTTGTAACAGCAAGGCTCAGAAGAGCCCACACACTCAGCCCTTAACCCCAGTGTACAGAAAGTGTCAAAACGTGTTTTTCAGCAGAAATAAACATGTTCCTGCAAGTTTGGTCAACCCCATGTAAGTTATGGGGCAGTAACATCACACTTTTCAAAACGTGTTTTTCAGCCCGAAATAAACGCGTTTTTTCAGACAACTGAATCTACTTGTAACAGCAAGGCTCAGAAGTGCCCACACACTCAGCCCTTAACCCCATTGTGCAGAAAGTGTCAAAACGTGTTTTTCAGCAGAAATAAACATGTTTCTGCAAGTTTGGTCAACCCCATGTAAGTTATGGGGCAGTAACATCACCCTTTTCAAAACGTGTTTTTCAGCCCGAAATAAACGCGTTTTTTCAGGCAACTGAATCTACTTGTAACAGCAAGGCTCAGAAGAGCCCACACACTCAGCCCTTAACCCCAGTGTGCAGAAAGGGTCAAAACGTGTTTTTCAGCAGAAATAAACATGTTTCTGCAAGTTTGGTCAACCCCATGTAAGTTATGGGGCAGTAACATCACACTTTTCAAAACGTGTTTTTCAGCCCGAAATAAACGCGTTTTTTCAGACAACTGAATCTACTTGTAACAGCAAGGCTCAGAAGTGCCCACACACTCAGCCCTTAACCCCATTGTGCAGAAAGTGTCAAAACATGTTTTTCAGCAGAAATAAACATGTTTCTGCAAGTTTGGTCAACCCCATGTAAGTTATGGGGCAGTAACATCACACTTTTCAAAACGTGTTTTTCAGCCCGAAATAAACGCGTTTTTTCAGGCAACCGAATCTCCTTGTAACAGCAAGGCTCAGAAGAGCCCACACACTCAGCCCTTAACCCCAGTGTACAGAAAGTGTCAAAACGTGTTTTTCAGCAGAAATAAACATGTTTCTGCAAGTTTGGTCAACCCCATGTAAGTTATGGGGCAGTAACATCACACTTTTCAAAACGTGTTTTTCAGCCCGAAATAAACGCGTTTTTTCAGACAACTGAATCTCCTTGTAACAGCAAGGCTCAGAAGAGCCCACACACTCAGCCCTTAACCCCATTGTGCAGAAAGTGTCAAAACGTGTTTTTCAGCAGAAATAAACATGTTTCTGCAAGTTTGGTCAACCCCATGTAAGTTATGGGGCAGTAACATCACACTTTTCAAAACTTGTTTTTCAGCCCGAAATAAACGCGTTTTTTCAGGCAACCGAATCTCCTTGTAACAGCAAGGCTCAGAAGAGCCCACACACTCAGCCCTTAACCCCAGTGTACAGAAAGTGTCAAAACGTGTTTTTCAGCAGAAATAAACATGTTTCTGCAAGTTTGGTCAACCCCATGTAAGTTATGGGGCAGTAACATCACACTTTTCAAAACGTGTTTTTCAGCCCGAAATAAACGCGTTTTTTCAGACAACTGAATCTCCTTGTAACAGCAAGGCTCAGAAGAGCCCACACACTCAGCCCTTAACCCCAGTGTACAGAAAGTGTCAAAACGTGTTTTTCAGCAGAAATAAACATGTTTCTGCAAGTTCGGTCAACCCCATGTAAGTTATGGGGCAGTAACAGAACACTTTTCAAAACGTGTTTTTCAGCCCGAAATAAACGCGTTTTTTCAGGCAACTGAATCTACTTGTAACAGCAAGGCTCAGAAGAGCCCACACACTCAGCCCTTAACCCCAGTGTGCAGAAAGGGTCAAAACGTGTTTTTCAGCAGAAATAAACATGTTTCTGCAAGTTTGGTCAACCCCATGTAAGTTATGGGGCAGTAACATCACACTTTTCAAAACGTGTTTTTCAGCCCGAAATAAACGCGTGTTTTCAGACAACTGAATCTCCATGTAACAGCAAGGCTCAGAAGAGCCCACACACTCAGCCCTTAACCCCAGTGTACAGAAAGTGTCAAAACGTGTTTTTCAGCAGAAATAAACATGTTTCTGCAAGTTTGGTCAACCCCATGTAAGTTATGGGGCAGTAACATCACACTTTTCAAAACGTGTTTTTCAGCCCGAAATAAACGCGTTTTTTCAGGCAACCGAATCTCCTTGTAACAGCAAGGCTCAGAAGAGCCCACACACTCAGCCCTTAACCCCAGTGTACAGAAAGTGTCAAAACGTGTTTTTCAGCAGAAATAAACATGTTTCTGCAAGTTTGGTCAACCCCATGTAAGTTATGGAGCAGTAACATCACACTTTTCAAAACGTGTTTTTCAGCCCGAAATAAACGCGTTTTTTCAGACAACTGAATCTCCTTGTAATAGCAAGGCTCAGAAGAGCCCACACACTCAGCCCTTAACCCCAGTGTACAGAAAGTGTCAAAACGTGTTTTTCAGCAGAAATAAACATGTTTCTGCAAGTTTGGTCAACCCCATGTAAGTTATGGGGCAGTAACATCACACTTTTCAAAACGTGTTTTTCAGCCCGAAATAAACGCGTTTTTTCAGGCAACCGAATCTCCTTGTAACAGCAAGGCTCAGAAGAGCCCACACACTCAGCCCTTAACCCCAGTGTACAGAAAGTGTCAAAACGTGTTTTTCAGCAGAAATAAACATGTTTCTGCAAGTTTGGTCAACCCCATGTAAGTTATGGAGCAGTAACAGAACACTTTTCAAAACGTGTTTTTCAGCCCGAAATAAACGCGTTTTTTCAGGCAACTGAATCTACTTGTAACAGCAAGGCTCAGAAGAGCCCACACACTCAGCCCTTAACCCCAGTGTGCAGAAAGGGTCAAAACGTGTTTTTCAGCAGAAATAAACATGTTTCTGCAAGTTTGGTCAACCCCATGTAAGTTATGGGGCAGTAACATCACACTTTTCAAAACGTGTTTTTCAGCCCGAAATAAACGCGTTTTTTCAGGCAACCGAATCTCCTTGTAACAGCAAGGCTCAGAAGAGCCCACACACTCAGCCCTTAACCCCAGTGTACAGAAAGTGTCAAAACGTGTTTTTCAGCAGAAATAAACATGTTTCTGCAAGTTTGGTCAACCCCATGTAAGTTATGGAGCAGTAACAGAACACTTTTCAAAATGTGTTTTTCAGCCCGAAATAAACGCGTTTTTTCAGGCAACTGAATCTACTTGTAACAGCAAGGCTCAGAAGAGCCCACACACTCAGCCCTTAACCCCAGTGTGCAGAAAGGGTCAAAACGTGTTTTTCAGCAGAAATAAACATGTTTCTGCAAGTTTGGTCAACCCCATGTAAGTTATGGGGCAGTAACATCACACTTTTCAAAACGTGTTTTTCAGCCCGAAATAAACGCGTTTTTTCAGGCAACTGAATCTACTTGTAACAGCAAGGCTCAGAAGAGCCCACACACTCAGCCCTTAACCCCAGTGTGCAGAAAGGGTCAAAACGTGTTTTTCAGCAGAAATAAACATGTTTCTGCAAGTTTGGTCAACCCCATGTAAGTTATGGGGCAGTAACATCACACTTTTCAAAACGTGTTTTTCAGCCCGAAATAAACGCGTTTTTTCAGACAACTGAATCTCCTTGTAACAGCAAGGCTCAGAAGAGCCCACACACTCAGCCCTTAACCCCAGTGTACAGAAAGTGTCAAAACGTGTTTTTCAGCAGAAATAAACATGTTTCTGCAAGTTTGGTCAACCCCATGTAAGTTATGGGGCAGTAACATCACACTTTTCAAAACGTGTTTTTCAGCCCGAAATAAACGCGTTTTTTCAGACAACTGAATCTCCTTGTAACAGCAAGGCTCAGAAGAGCCCACACACTCAGCCCTTAACCCCAGTGTACAGAAAGTGTCAAAACGTGTTTTTCAGCAGAAATAAACATGTTTCTGCAAGTTTGGTCAACCCCATGTAAGTTATGGGGCATTAACAGAACACTTTTCAAAACGTGTTTTTCAGCCCGAAATAAACGCGTTTTTTCAGACAACTGAATCTACTTGTAACAGCAAGGCTCAGAAGTGCCCACACACTCAGCCCTTAACCCCATTGTGCAGAAAGTGTCAAAACATGTTTTTCAGCAGAAATAAACATGTTTCTGCAAGTTTGGTCAACCCCATGTAAGTTATGGGGCAGTAACATCACACTTTTCAAAACGTGTTTTTCAGCCCGAAATAAACGCGTTTTTTCAGGCAACCGAATCTCCTTGTAACAGCAAGGCTCAGAAGAGCCCACACACTCAGCCCTTAACCCCAGTGTACAGAAAGTGTCAAAACGTGTTTTTCAGCAGAAATAAACATGTTTCTGCAAGTTTGGTCAACCCCATGTAAGTTATGGGGCAGTAACATCACACTTTTCAAAACGTGTTTTTCAGCCCGAAATAAACGCGTTTTTTCAGACAACTGAAACTCCTTGTAACAGCAAGGCTCAGAAGAGCCCACACACTCAGCCCTTAACCCCAGTGTACAGAAAGTGTCAAAACGTGTTTTTCAGCAGAAATAAACATGTTTCTGCAAGTTTGGTCAACCCCATGTAAGTTATGGGGCAGTAACATCACACTTTTCAAAACGTGTTTTTCAGCCCGAAATAAACGCGTTTTTTCAGACAACTGAATCTACTTGTAACAGCAAGGCTCAGAAGAGCCCACACACTCAGCCCTTAACCCCATTGTGCAGAAAGTGTCAAAACGTGTTTTTCAGCAGAAATAAACATGTTTCTGCAAGTTTGGTCAACCCCATGTAAGTTATGGGGCAGTAACATCACACTTTTCAAAACTTGTTTTTCAGCCCGAAATAAACGCGTTTTTTCAGGCAACCGAATCTCCTTGTAACAGCAAGGCTCAGAAGAGCCCACACACTCAGCCCTTAACCCCAGTGTACAGAAAGTGTCAAAACGTGTTTTTCAGCAGAAATAAACATGTTTCTGCAAGTTTGGTCAACCCCATGTAAGTTATGGGGCAGTAACATCACACTTTTCAAAACGTGTTTTTCAGCCCGAAATAAACGCGTTTTTTCAGACAACTGAAACTCCTTGTAACAGCAAGGCTCAGAAGAGCCCACACACTCAGCCCTTAACCCCAGTGTACAGAAAGTGTCAAAACGTGTTTTTCAGCAGAAATAAACATGTTTCTGCAAGTTTGGTCAACCCCATGTAAGTTATGGGGCAGTAACATCACACTTTTCAAAACGTGTTTTTCAGCCCGAAATAAACGCGTTTTTTCAGACAACTGAATCTCCTTGTAACAGCAAGGCTCAGAAGAGCCCACACACTCAGCCCTTAACCCCAGTGTACAGAAAGTGTCAAAACGTGTTTTTCAGCAGAAATAAACATGTTTCTGCAAGTTCGGTCAACCCCATGTAAGTTATGGGGCAGTAACAGAACACTTTTCAAAACGTGTTTTTCAGCCCGAAATAAACGCGTTTTTTCAGGCAACTGAATCTACTTGTAACAGCAAGGCTCAGAAGAGCCCACACACTCAGCCCTTAACCCCAGTGTGCAGAAAGGGTCAAAACGTGTTTTTCAGCAGAAATAAACATGTTTCTGCAAGTTTGGTCAACCCCATGTAAGTTATGGGGCAGTAACATCACACTTTTCAAAACGTGTTTTTCAGCCCGAAATAAACGCGTTTTTTCAGGCAACCGAATCTCCTTGTAACAGCAAGGCTCAGAAGAGCCCACACACTCAGCCCTTAACCCCAGTGTACAGAAAGTGTCAAAACGTGTTTTTCAGCAGAAATAAACATGTTTCTGCAAGTTTGGTCAACCCCATGTAAGTTATGGAGCAGTAACATCACACTTTTCAAAACGTGTTTTTCAGCCCGAAATAAACGCGTTTTTTCAGACAACTGAATCTCCTTGTAACAGCAAGGCTCAGAAGAGCCCACACACTCAGCCCTTAACCCCAGTGTACAGAAAGTGTCAAAACGTGTTTTTCAGCAGAAATAAACATGTTTCTGCAAGTTTGGTCAACCCCATGTAAGTTATGGGGCAGTAACATCACACTTTTCAAAACGTGTTTTTCAGCCCGAAATAAACGCGTTTTTTCAGACAACTGAATCTCCTTGTAACAGCAAGGCTCAGAAGAGCCCACACACTCAGCCCTTAACCCCAGTGTACAGAAAGTGTCAAAACGTGTTTTTCAGCAGAAATAAACATGTTTCTGCAAGTTTGGTCAACCCCATGTAAGTTATGGGGCAGTAACATTACACTTTTAAAAACGTGTTTTTCAGTCCGAAATAAACGCGTTTTTTCAGGCAACTGAATCTACTTGTAACAGCAAGGCTCAGAAGAGCCCACACACTCAGCCCTTAACCCCAGTGTACAGAAAGTGTCAAAACGTGTTTTTCAGCAGAAATAAACATGTTTCTGCAAGTTTGGTCAACCCCATGTAAGTTAATGGGCAGTAACATCACACTTTTCAAAACGTGTTTTTCAGCCCGAAATAAACGCGTTTTTTCAGACAACTGAATCTCCTTGTAACAGCAAGGCTCAGAAGAGCCCACACACTCAGCCCTTAACCCCAGTGTACAGAAAGTGTCAAAACGTGTTTTTCAGCAGAAATAAACATGTTTCTGCAAGTTTGGTCAACCCCATGTAAGTTATGGGGCAGTAACAGAACACTTTTCAAAACGTGTTTTTCAGCCCGAAATAAACGCGTTTTTTCAGGCAACTGAATCTACTTGTAACAGCAAGGCTCAGAAGAGCCCACACACTCAGCCCTTAACCCCAGTGTGCAGAAAGGGTCAAAACGTGTTTTTCAGCAGAAATAAACATGTTTCTGCAAGTTTGGTCAACCCCATGTAAGTTATGGAGCAGTAACAGAACACTTTTCAAAACGTGTTTTTCAGCCCGAAATAAACGCGTTTTTTCAGGCAACTGAATCTACTTGTAACAGCAAGGCTCAGAAGAGCCCACACACTCAGCCCTTAACCCCAGTGTGCAGAAAGGGTCAAAACGTGTTTTTCAGCAGAAATAAACATGTTTCTGCAAGTTTGGTCAACCCCATGTAAGTTATGGGGCAGTAACATCACACTTTTCAAAACGTGTTTTTCAGCCCGAAATAAACGCGTTTTTTCAGGCAACCGAATCTCCTTGTAACAGCAAGGCTCAGAAGAGCCCACACACTCAGCCCTTAACCCCAGTGTACAGAAAGTGTCAAAACGTGTTTTTCAGCAGAAATAAACATGTTTCTGCAAGTTTGGTCAACCCCATGTAAGTTATGGAGCAGTAACAGAACACTTTTCAAAACGTGTTTTTCAGCCCGAAATAAACGCGTTTTTTCAGGCAACTGAATCTACTTGTAACAGCAAGGCTCAGAAGAGCCCACACACTCAGCCCTTAACCCCAGTGTGCAGAAAGGGTCAAAACGTGTTTTTCAGCAGAAATAAACATGTTTCTGCAAGTTTGGTCAACCCCATGTAAGTTATGGGGCAGTAACATCACACTTTTCAAAACGTGTTTTTCAGCCCGAAATAAACGCGTTTTTTCAGACAACTGAATCTCCATGTAACAGCAAGGCTCAGAAGAGCCCACACACTCAGCCCTTAACCCCAGTGTACAGAAAGTGTCAAAACGTGTTTTTCAGCAGAAATAAACATGTTTCTGCAAGTTTGGTCAACCCCATGTAAGTTATGGGGCAGTAACATCACACTTTTCAAAACGTGTTTTTCAGCCCGAAATAAACGCGTTTTTTCAGGCAACCGAATCTCCTTGAAACAGCAAGGCTCAGAAGAGCCCACACACTCAGCCCTTAACCCCAGTGTACAGAAAGTGTCAAAACGTGTTTTTCAGCAGAAATAAACATGTTTCTGCAAGTTTGGTCAACCCCATGTAAGTTATGGGGCAGTAACATCACACTTTTCAAAACGTGTTTTTCAGCCCGAAATAAACGCGTTTTTTCAGACAACTGAATCTCCTTGTAACAGCAAGGCTCAGAAGAGCCCACACACTCAGCCCTTAACCCCAGTGTACAGAAAGTGTCAAAACGTGTTTTTCAGCAGAAATAAACATGTTTCTGCAAGTTTGGTCAACCCCATGTAAGTTATGGGGCAGTAACATCACACTTTTCAAAACGTGTTTTTCAGCCCGAAATAAACGCGTTTTTTCAGACAACTGAATCTACTTGTAACAGCAAGGCTCAGAAGTGCCCACACACTCAGCCCTTAACCCCATTGTGCAGAAAGTGTCAAAACATGTTTTTCAGCAGAAATAAACATGTTTCTGCAAGTTTGGTCAACCCCATGTAAGTTATGGGGCAGTAACATCACACTTTTCAAAACTTGTTTTTCAGCCCGAAATAAACGCGTTTTTTCAGGCAACCGAATCTCCTTGTAACAGCAAGGCTCAGAAGAGCCCACACACTCAGCCCTTAACCCCAGTGTACAGAAGTCAAAACCGTGTTTTTTCCTGCATGAAAAAAAAAACAACTGTTTCTGCAAGTTTGGTCAACCCATAGTAAGTTAATGGGGCCAGTAGTAACATCACACTTTTCAAAAGTGTTTTTTTCCGCCCGAAATAAACGCGTTTTTTCAGACTACTGAAACTCCTTGTAACAGCAAGGCTCAGAAGAGCCCACACACTCAGCCCTTAACCCCAGTGTACAGAAAGTGTCAAAACGTGTTTTTCAGCAGAAATAAACATGTTTCTGCAAGTTTGGTCAACCCCATGTAAGTTATGGGGCAGTAACATCACACTTTTCAAAACGTGTTTTTCAGCCCGAAATAAACGCGTTTTTTCAGCAACTGAATCTACTTGTAACAGCAAGGCTCAGAAGAGCCCACACACTCAGCCCTTAACCCCAGTGTGCAGAAAGGGTCAAAACGTGTTTTTCAGCAGAAATAAACATGTTTCTGCAAGTTTGGTCAACCCCATGTAAGTTATGGGGCAGTAACATCACACTTTTCAAAACGTGTTTTTCAGCCGAAATAAAAGCGTTTTTCAGACAACTGAATCTCCATGTAACAGCAAGGCTCAGAAGAGCCCACACACTCAGCCCTTAACCCCAGTGTACAGAAAGTGTCAAAACGTGTTTTTCAGCAGAAATAAACATGTTTCTGCAAGTTTGGTCAACCCCATGTAAGTTATGGGGCAGTAACATCACACTTTTCAAAACGTGTTTTTCAGCCCGAAATAAACGCGTTTTTCAGGCAACCGAATCTCCTTGTAACAGCAAGGCTCAGAAGAGCCCACACACTCAGCCCTTAACCCCAGTGTACAGAAAGTGTCAAAACGTGTTTTTCAGCAGAAATAAACATGTTTCTGCAAGTTTGGTCAACCCCATGTAAGTTATGGAGCAGTAACAGAACACTTTTCAAAACGTGTTTTTCAGCCCGAAATAAACGCGTTTTTTCAGGCAACTGAATCTACTTGTAACAGCAAGGCTCAGAAGAGCCCACACACTCAGCCCTTAACCCCAGTGTGCAGAAAGGGTCAAAACGTGTTTTTCAGCAGAAATAAACATGTTTCTGCAAGTTTGGTCAACCCCATGTAAGTTATGGGGCAGTAACATCACACTTTTCAAAACGTGTTTTTCAGCCCGAAATAAACGCGTTTTTTCAGGCAACCGAATCTCCTTGTAACAGCAAGGCTCAGAAGAGCCCACACACTCAGCCCTTAACCCCAGTGTACAGAAAGTGTCAAAACGTGTTTTTCAGCAGAAATAAACAAGTTTCTGCAAGTTTGGTCAACCCCATGTAAGTATGGAGCAGTAACAGAACACTTTTCAAAACGTGTTTTTCAGCCCGAAATAAACGCGTTTTTTCAGGCAACTGAATCTACTTGTAACAGCAAGGCTCAGAAGAGCCCACACACTCAGCCCTTAACCCCAGTGTGCAGAAAGGGTCAAAACGTGTTTTTCAGCAGAAATAAACATGTTTCTGCAAGTTTGGTCAACCCCATGTAAGTTATGGGGCAGTAACATCACACTTTTCAAAACGTGTTTTTCAGCCCGAAATAAACGCGTTTTTTCAGGCAACCGAATCTCCTTGTAACAGCAAGGCTCAGAAGAGCCCACACACTCAGCCCTTAACCCCAGTGTACAGAAAGTGTCAAAACGTGTTTTTCAGCAGAAATAAACATGTTTCTGCAAGTTTGGTCAACCCCATGTAAGTTATGGGGCAGTAACATCACACTTTTCAAAACGTGTTTTCAGCCCGAAATAAACGCGTTTTTCAGACATCTGAAACTCCTTGTAACAGCAAGGCTCAGAAGAGCCCACACACTCAGCCTTAACCCCAGTGTACAGAAAGTGTCAAAACGTGTTTTTCAGCAGAAATAAACATGTTCCTGCAAGTTTGGTCAACCCCATGTAAGTTATGGGGCAGTAACATCACACTTTTCAAAACGTGTTTTTCAGCCCGAAATAAACGCGTTTTTTCAGACAACTGAATCTACTTGTAACAGCAAGGCTCAGAAGTGCCCACACACTCAGCCCTTAACCCCATTGTGCAGAAAGTGTCAAAACTTGTTTTTCAGCAGAAATAAACATGTTTCTGCAAGTTTGGTCAACCCCATGTAAGTTATGGGGCAGTAACATCACCCTTTTCAAAACGTGTTTTTCAGCCCGAAATAAAGCGTTTTTCAGGCAACTGAATCTACTTGTAACAGCAAGGCTCAGAAGAGCCCACACACTCAGCCCTTAACCCCAGTGTGCAGAAAGGGTCAAAACGTGTTTTTCAGCAGAAATAAACATGTTTCTGCAAGTTTGGTCAACCCCATGTAAGTTATGGGGCAGTAACATCACACTTTTCAAAACGTGTTTTTCAGCCCCGAAATAAACGCGTTTTTTCAGACAACTGAATCTCCTTGTAACAGCAAGGCTCAGAAGAGCCCACACACTCAGCCCTTAACCCCAGTGTACAGAAAGTGTCAAAACGTGTTTTTCAGCAGAAATAAACATGTTTCTGCAAGTTTGGTCAACCCCATGTAAGTTATGGGGCAGTAACATCACACTTTTCAAAACGTGTTTTTCAGCCCGAAATAAACGCGTTTTTTCAGGCAACCGAATCTCCTTGTAACAGCAAGGCTCAGAAGAGCCCACACACTCAGCCCTTAACCCCAGTGTACAGAAAGTGTCAAAACGTGTTTTTCAGCAGAAATAAACAGGTTTCTGCAAGTTTGGTCAACCCCATGTAAGTTATGGGGCAGTAACATCACACTTTTCAAAACGTGTTTTTCAGCCCGAAATAAACGCGTTTTTTCAGACAACTGAATCTACTTGTAACAGCAAGCTCAGAAGTGCCCACACACTCAGCCCTTAACCCCATTGTGCAGAAAGTGTCAAAACTTGTTTTTCAGCAGAAATAAACATGTTTCTGCAAGTTTGGTCAACCCCATGTAAGTTATGGGGCAGTAACATCACCCTTTTCAAAACGTGTTTTTCAGCCCGAAATAAAAGCGTTTTTTCAGGCAACTGAATCTACTTGTAACAGCAAGGCTCAGAAGAGCCCACACACTCAGCCCTTAACCCCAGTGTGCAGAAAGGGTCAAAACGTGTTTTCAGCAGAAATAAACATGTTTCTGCAAGTTTGGTCAACCCATGTAAGTTATGGGGCAGTAACATCACACTTTTCAAAACGTGTTTTTCAGCCCGAAATAAACGCGTTTTTTCAGACAACTGAATCTCCTTGTAACAGCAAGGCTCAGAAGAGCCCACACACTCAGCCCTTAACCCCAGTGTACAGAAAGTGTCAAAACGTGTTTTTCAGCAGAAATAAACATGTTTCTGCAAGTTTGGTCAACCCCATGTAAGTTATGGGGCAGTAACATCACACTTTTCAAAACGTGTTTTTCAGCCCGAAATAAACGCGTTTTTTCAGGCAACCGAATCTCCTTGTAACAGCAAGGCTCAGAAGAGCCCACACACTCAGCCCTTAACCCCAGTGTACAGAAAGTGTCAAAACGTGTTTTTCAGCAGAAATAAACAGGTTTCTGCAAGTTTGGTCAACCCATGTAAGTTATGGGGCAGTAACATCACACTTTTCAAAACGTGTTTTTCAGCCCGAAATAAACGCGTTTTTTCAGACAACTGAATCTACTTGTAACAGCAAGGCTCAGAAGTGCCCACACACTCAGCCCTTAACCCCATTGTGCAGAAAGTGTCAAACGTGTTTTTCAGCAGAAATAAACATGTTTCTGCAAGTTTGGTCAACCCCATGCAAGTTATGGGGCAGTAACATCACACTTTTCAAAACGTGTTTTTTCAGCCCGAAATAAACGCGTTTTTTCAGACAACTGAATCTCCTTGTAACAGCAAGGGTCAGAAGAGCCCACACACTCAGCCCTTACCCCAGTGTACAGAAAGTGTCAAAACGTGTTTTTCAGCAGAAATAAACATGTTTCTGCAAGTTTGGTCAACCCCATGTAAGTTATGGGGCAGTAACATCACACTTTTCAAAACGTGTTTTTCAGCCCGAAATAAACGCGTTTTTTCAGACAACTGAATCTCCTTGTAACAGCAAGGCTCAGAAGAGCCCACACACTCAGCCCTTAACCCCAGTGTACAGAAAGTGTCAAAACGTGTTTTTCAGCAGAAAATAAACATGTTTCTGCAAGTTTGGTCAACCCATGTAAGTTATGGGGCAGTAACAGAACACTTTTCAAAACGTGTTTTTCAGCCCGAAATAAACGCGTTTTTTCAGACAACTGAATCTACTTGTAACAGCAAGGCTCAGAAGTGCCCACACACTCAGCCCTTAACCCCATTGTGCAGAAAGTGTCAAAACCATGTTTTTCAGCAGAAATAAACATGTTTCTGCAAGTTTGGTCAACCCCATGTAAGTTATGGGGCAGTAACATCACACTTTTCAAAACGTGTTTTTCAGCCCGAATAAACGCGTTTTTTCAGGCAACCGAATCTCCTTGTAACAGCAAGGCTCAGAAGAGCCCACACACTCAGCCCTTAACCCCAGTGTACAGAAAGTGTCAAAACGTGTTTTTCAGCAGAAATAAACATGTTTCTGCAAGTTTGGTCAACCCCATGTAAGTTATGGGGCAGTAACATCACACTTTTCAAAACGTGTTTTTCAACCCGAAATAAACGCGTTTTTTCAGACAACTGAAAACTCCTTGTAACAGCAAGGCTCAGAAGAGCCCACACACTCAGCCCTTAACCCCAGTGTACAGAAAGTGTCAAAACGTGTTTTTCAGCAGAAATAAACATGTTTCTGCAAGTTTGGTCAACCCCATGTAAGTTATGGGGCAGTAACATCACACTTTTCAAAACGTGTTTTTCAGCCCGAAATAAACGCGTTTTTTCAGACAACTGAATCTACTTGTAACAGCAAGGCTCAGAAGAGCCCACACACTCAGCCCTTAACCCCATTGTGCAGAAAGTGTCAAAACGTGTTTTTCAGCAGAAATAAACATGTTTCTGCAAGTTTGGTCAACCCCATGTAAGTTATGGGGCAGTAACATCACACTTTTCAAAACTTGTTTTTCAGCCCGAAATAAACGCGTTTTTTCAGGCAACCGAATCTCCTTGTAACAGCAAGGCTCAGAAGAGCCCACACACTCAGCCCTTAACCCCAGTGTACAGAAAGTGTCAAAACGTGTTTTTCAGCAGAAATAAACATGTTTCTGCAAGTTTGGTCAACCCCATGTAAGTTATGGGGCAGTAACATCACACTTTTCAAAACGTGTTTTTCAGCCCGAAATAAACGCGTTTTTTCAGACAACTGAAACTCCTTGTAACAGCAAGGCTCAGAAGAGCCCACACACTCAGCCCTTAACCCCAGTGTACAGAAAGTGTCAAAACGTGTTTTTCAGCAGAAATAAACATGTTTCTGCAAGTTCGGTCAACCCCATGTAAGTTATGGGGCAGTAACAGAACACTTTTCAAAACGTGTTTTTCAGCCCGAAATAAACGCGTTTTTCAGGCACCGAATCTCCTTGTAACAGCAAGGCTCAGAAGAGCCCACACACTCAGCCCTTAACCCCAGTGTACAGAAAGTGTCAAAACGTGTTTTCAGCAGAAATAAACATGTTTCTGCAAGTTTGGTCAACCCCATGTAAGTTATGGAGCAGTAACATCACACTTTTCAAAACGTGTTTTTCAGCCCGAAATAAACGCGTTTTTTCAGACAACTGAATCTCCTTGTAACAGCAAGGCTCAGAAGAGCCCACACACTCAGCCCTTAACCCCAGTGTACAGAAAGTGTCAAAACGTGTTTTTCAGCAGAAATAAACATGTTTCTGCAAGTTTGGTCAACCCCATGTAAGTTATGGGGCAGTAACATCACACTTTTCAAAACGTGTTTTCAGCCCGAAATAAACGCGTTTTTTCAGACAACTGAATCTCCTTGTAACAGCAAGGCTCAGAAGAGCCCACACACTCAGCCCTTAACCCCAGTGTACAGAAAGTGTCAAAACGTGTTTTTCAGCAGAAATAAACATGTTTCTGCAAGTTTGGTCAACCCCATGTAAGTTATGGGGCAGTAACATTACACTTTTAAAAACGTGTTTTTCAGTCCGAAATAAACGCGTTTTTTCAGGCAACTGAATCTACTTGTAACAGCAAGGCTCAGAAGAGCCCACACACTCAGCCCTTAACCCCAGTGTGCAGAAAGGGTCAAAACGTGTTTTTCAGCAGAAATAAACATGTTTCTGCAAGTTTGGTCAACCCCATGTAAGTTATGGGGCAGTAACATCACACTTTTCAAAACGTGTTTTTCAGCCCGAAATAAACGCGTTTTTCAGACAACTGAATCTCCTTGTAACAGCAAGGCTCAGAAGAGCCCACACACTCAGCCCTTAACCCCAGTGTACAGAAAGTGTCAAAACGTGTTTTTCAGCAGAAATAAACATGTTTCTGCAAGTTTGGTCAACCCCATGTAAGTTATGGGGCAGTAACATCACACTTTTCAAAACGTGTTTTTCAGCCCGAAATAAACGCGTTTTTTCAGACAACTGAATCTACTTGTATACAGCAAGGCTCAGAAGTGCCCACACACTCAGCCCTTAACCCCATTGTGCAGAAAGTGTCAAAACGTGTTTTTCAGCAGAAATAAACATGTTTCTGCAAGTTGGTCAACCCATGTAAGTTATGGGGCAGTAACATCACACTTTTCAAAACGTGTTTTTCAGCCCGAAATAAACGCGTTTTTTCAGACAACTGAATCTCCTTGTAACAGCAAGGCTCAGAAGAGCCCACACACTCAGCCCTTAACCCCAGTGTACAGAAAGTGTCAAAACGTGTTTTTCAGCAGAAATAAACATGTTTCTGCAAGTTTGGTCAACCCATGTAAGTTATGGGGCAGTAACATCACACTTTTCAAAACGTGTTTTTCAGCCCGAAATAAACGCGTTTTTTTCAGACAACTGAATCTCCATGTAACAGCAAGGCTCAGAAGAGCCCACACACTCAGCCCTTAACCCCAGTGTACAGAAAGTGTCAAAACGTGTTTTTCAGCAGAAATAAACATGTTTCTGCAAGTTTGGTCAACCCATGTAAGTTATGGGGCAGTAACATCACACTTTTCAAAACGTGTTTTTCAGCCCGAAATAAACGCGTTTTTTCAGGCAACCGAATCTCCTTGAAACAGCAAGGCTCAGAAGAGCCCACACACTCAGCCCTTAACCCCAGTGTACAGAAAGTGTCAAAACGTGTTTTTCAGCAGAAATAAACATGTTTCTGCAAGTTTGGTCAACCCCATGTAAGTTATGGGGCAGTAACATCACACTTTTCAAAACGTGTTTTTCAGCCCGAAATAAACGCGTTTTTTCAGACAACTGAATCTCCTTGTAACAGCAAGGCTCAGAAGAGCCCACACACTCAGCCCTTAACCCCAGTGTACAGAAAGTGTCAAAACGTGTTTTTCAGCAGAAATAAACATGTTTCTGCAAGTTTGGTCAACCCCATGTAAGTTATGGGGCAGTAACATCACACTTTTCAAAACGTGTTT
This sequence comes from Lepisosteus oculatus, assembly GCF_040954835.1. Lineage (NCBI taxonomy): Eukaryota > Metazoa > Chordata > Actinopteri > Semionotiformes > Lepisosteidae > Lepisosteus > Lepisosteus oculatus. Next base: position 41,342 of record NW_027168120.1, read on the forward strand.
TTCAGCCCGAAATAAACGCGTTTTTTCAGGCAACTGAATCTACTTGTAACAGCAAGGCTCAGAAGAGCCCACACACTCAGCCCTTAACCCCAGTGTGCAGAAAGGGTCAAAACGTGTTTTTCAGCAGAAATAAACATGTTTCTGCAAGTTTGGTCAACCCCATGTAAGTTATGGGGCAGTAACATCACACTTTTCAAAACGTGTTTTTCAGCCCGAAATAAACGCGTTTTTTCAGACAACTGAATCTCCATGTAACAGCAAGGCTCAGAAGAGCCCACACACTCAGCCCTTAACCCCAGTGTACAGAAAGTGTCAAAACGTGTTTTTCAGCAGAAATAAACATGTTTCTGCAAGTTTGGTCAACCCCATGTAAGTTATGGGGCAGTAACATCACACTTTTCAAAACGTGTTTTTCAGCCCGAAATAAACGCGTTTTTCAGGCAACCGAATCTCCTTGTAACAGCAAGGCTCAGAAGAGCCCACACACTCAGCCCTTAACCCCAGTGTACAGAAAGTGTCAAAACGTGTTTTTCAGCAGAAATAAACATGTTTCTGCAAGTTTGGTCAACCCCATGTAAGTTATGGAGCAGTAACATCACACTTTTCAAAACGTGTTTTTCAGCCCGAAATAAACGCATTTTTTCAGACAACTGAATCTCCTTGTAATAGCAAGGCTCAGAAGAGCCCACACACTCAGCCCTTAACCCCAGTGTACAGAAAGTGTCAAAACGTGTTTTTCAGCAGAAATAAACATGTTTCTGCAAGTTTGGTCAACCCCATGTAAGTTATGGGGCAGTAACATCACACTTTTCAAAACGTGTTTTTCAGCCCGAAATAAACGCGTTTTTTCAGACAACTGAATCTCCTTGTAACAGCAAGGCTCAGAAGAGCCCACACACTCAGCCCTTAACCCCAGTGTACAGAAAGTGTCAAAACGTGTTTTTCAGCAGAAATAAACATGTTTCTGCAAGTTTGGTCAACCCCATGTAAGTTATGGGGCAGTAACATCACACTTTTCAAAACGTGTTTTTCAGCCCGAAATAAACGCGTTTTTTCAGACAACTGAATCTCCTTGTAACAGCAAGGCTCAGAAGAGCCCACACACTCAGCCTTAACCCCAGTGTACAGAAAGTGTCAAAACGTGTTTTTCAGCAGAAATAAACATGTTTCTGCAAGTTTGGTCAACCCCATGTAAGTTATGGGGCAGTAACATCACACTTTTCAAACGTGTTTTTCAGCCCGAAATAAACGCGTTTTTTCAGACAACTGAATCTACTTGTAACAGCAAGGCTCAGAAGTGCCCACACACTCAGCCCTTAACCCCATTGTGCAGAAAGTGTCAAAACGTGTTTTTCAGCAGAAATAAACATGTTTCTGCAAGTTTGGTCAACCCCATGTAAGTTATGGGGCAGTAACATCACACTTTTCAAAACGTGTTTTTCAGCCCGAAATAAACGCGTTTTTTCAGACAACTGAATCTCCTTGTAACAGCAAGGCTCAGAAGAGCCCACACACTCAGCCCTTAACCCCAGTGTACAGAAAGTGTCAAAACGTGTTTTTCAGCAGAAATAAACATGTTTCTGCAAGTTTGGTCAACCCCATGTAAGTTATGGGGCAGTAACATCACACTTTTCAAACGTGTTTTCAGCCCGAAATAAACGCGTTTTTTCAGACAACTGAATCTCCATGTAACAGCAAGGCTCAGAAGAGCCCACACACTCAGCCCTTAACCCCAGTGTACAGAAAGTGTCAAAACGTTTTTCAGCAGAAATAAACATGTTTCTGCAAGTTTGGTCAACCCCATGTAAGTTATGGGGCAGTAACATCACACTTTTCAAAACGTGTTTTTCAGCCGAAATAAACGCGTTTTTTCAGGCAACCGAATCTCCTTGTAACAGCAAGGCTCAGAAGAGCCCACACACTCAGCCCTTAACCCCAGTGTACAGAAAGTGTCAAAACGTGTTTTTCAGCAGAAATAAACATGTTTCTGCAAGTTTGGTCAACCCCATGTAAGTTATGGGGCAGTAACATCACACTTTTCAAAACGTGTTTTTCAGCCCGAAATAAACCCGTTTTTCAGACAACTGAATCTCCTTGTAACAGCAAGGCTCAGAAGAGCCCACACACTCAGCCCTTAACCCCAGTGTGCAGAAAGGGTCAAAACGTGTTTTTCAGCAGAAATAAACATGTTTCTGCAAGTTTGGTCAACCCCATGTAAGTTATGGGGCAGTAACATCACACTTTTCAAAACGTGTTTTTCAGCCCGAAATAAACGCGTTTTTTCAGGCAACCGAATCTCCTTGTAACAGCAAGGCTCAGAAGAGCCCACACACTCAGCCCTTAACCCCAGTGTACAGAAAGTGTCAAAACGTGTTTTTCAGCAGAAATAAACATGTTTCTGCAAGTTTGGTCAACCCCATGTAAGTTATGGGGCAGTAACATCACACTTTTCAAAACGTGTTTTTCAGCCCGAAATAAACGCGTTTTTTCAGGCAACCGAATCTCCTTGTAACAGCAAGGCTCAGAAGAGCCCACACACTCAGCCCTTAACCCCAGTGTGCAGAAAGGGTCAAAACGTGTTTTTCAGCAGAAATAAACATGTTTCTGCAAGTTTGGTCAACCCCATGTAAGTTATGGGGCAGTAACATCACACTTTTCAAAACGTGTTTTTCAGCCCGAAATAAACGCGTTTTTTCAGACAACTGAATCTCCTTGTAACAGCAAGGCTCAGAAGAGCCCGCACACTCAGCCCTTAACCCCAGTGTACAGAAAGTGTCAAAACGTGTTTTTCAGCAGAAATAAACAGGTTTCTGCAAGTTTGGTCAACCCCATGTAAGTTATGGGGCAGTAACATCACACTTTTCAAAACGTGTTTTTCAGCCCGAAATAAACGCGTTTTTCAGACAACTGAATCTACTTGTAACAGCAAGGCTCAGAAGTGCCCACACACTCAGCCCTTAACCCCATTGTGCAGAAAGTGTCAAAACGTGTTTTTCAGCAGAAATAAACATGTTTCTGCAAGTTTGGTCAACCCCATGCAAGTTATGGGGCAGTAACATCACACTTTTCAAAACGTGTTTTTCAGCCCGAAATAAACGCGTTTTTCAGACAACTGAATCTCCTTGTAACAGCAAGGGTCAGAAGAGCCCACACACTCAGCCCTTAACCCCAGTGTACAGAAAGTGTCAAAACGTGTTTTTCAGCAGAAATAAACATGTTTCTGCAAGTTTGGTCAACCCCATGTAAGTTATGGGGCAGTAACATCACACTTTTCAAAACGTGTTTTTCAGCCCGAAATAAACGCGTTTTTTCAGACAACTGAATCTCCTTGTAACAGCAAGGCTCAGAAGAGCCCACACACTCAGCCCTTAACCCCAGTGTACAGAAAGTGTCAAAACGTGTTTTTCAGCAGAAATAAACATGTTTCTGCAAGTTTGGTCAACCCCATGTAAGTTATGGGGCAGTAACAGAACACTTTTCAAAACGTGTTTTTCAGCCCGAAATAAACGCGTTTTTTCAGACAACTGAATCTACTTGTAACAGCAAGGCTCAGAAGTGCCCACACACTCAGCCCTTAACCCCATTGTGCAGAAAGTGTCAAAACGTGTTTTTCAGCAGAAATAAACATGTTTCTGCAAGTTTGGTCAACCCCATGTAAGTTATGGGGCAGTAACATCACACTTTTCAAAACGTGTTTTTCAGCCCGAAATAAACGCGTTTTTTCAGGCAACCGAATCTCCTTGTAACAGCAAGGCTCAGAAGAGCCCACACACTCAGCCCTTAACCCCAGTGTACAGAAAGTGTCAAAACGTGTTTTTCAGCAGAAATAAACATGTTTCTGCAAGTTTGGTCAACCCCATGTAAGTTATGGGGCAGTAACATCACACTTTTCAAAACGTGTTTTTCAACCCGAAATAAACGCGTTTTTTCAGACAACTGAAACTCCTTGTAACAGCAAGGCTCAGAAGAGCCCACACACTCAGCCCTTAACCCCAGTGTACAGAAAGTGTCAAAACGTGTTTTTCAGCAGAAATAAACATGTTTCTGCAAGTTTGGTCAACCCCATGTAAGTTATGGGGCAGTAACATCACACTTTTCAAAACGTGTTTTTCAGCCCGAAATAAACGCGTTTTTTCAGACAACTGAATCTACTTGTAACAGCAAGGCTCAGAAGAGCCCACACACTCAGCCCTTAACCCCATTGTGCAGAAAGTGTCAAAACGTGTTTTTCAGCAGAAATAAACATGTTTCTGCAAGTTTGGTCAACCCCATGTAAGTTATGGGGCAGTAACATCACACTTTTCAAAACTTGTTTTTCAGCCCGAAATAAACGCGTTTTTTCAGGCAACCGAATCTCCTTGTAACAGCAAGGCTCAGAAGAGCCCACACACTCAGCCCTTAACCCCAGTGTACAGAAAGTGTCAAAACGTGTTTTTCAGCAGAAATAAACATGTTTCTGCAAGTTTGGTCAACCCCATGTAAGTTATGGGGCAGTAACATCACACTTTTCAAAACGTGTTTTTCAGCCCGAAATAAACGCGTTTTTTCAGACAACTGAAACTCCTTGTAACAGCAAGGCTCAGAAGAGCCCACACACTCAGCCCTTAACCCCAGTGTACAGAAAGTGTCAAAACGTGTTTTTCAGCAGAAATAAACATGTTTCTGCAAGTTTGGTCAACCCCATGTAAGTTATGGGGCAGTAACAGAACACTTTTCAAAACGTGTTTTTCAGCCCGAAATAAACGCGTTTTTTCAGGCAACTGAATCTACTTGTAACAGCAAGGCTCAGAAGAGCCCACACACTCAGCCCTTAACCCCAGTGTGCAGAAAGGGTCAAAACGTGTTTTTCAGCAGAAATAAACATGTTTCTGCAAGTTTGGTCAACCCCATGTAAGTTATGGGGCAGTAACATCACACTTTTCAAAACGTGTTTTTCAGCCCGAAATAAACGCGTTTTTTCAGGCAACCGAATCTCCTTGTAACAGCAAGGCTCAGAAGAGCCCACACACTCAGCCCTTAACCCCAGTGTACAGAAAGTGTCAAAACGTGTTTTTCAGCAGAAATAAACATGTTTCTGCAAGTTTGGTCAACCCCATGTAAGTTATGGAGCAGTAACATCACACTTTTCAAAACGTGTTTTTCAGCCCGAAATAAACGCGTTTTTTCAGACAACTGAATCTCCTTGTAACAGCAAGGCTCAGAAGAGCCCACACACTCAGCCCTTAACCCCAGTGTACAGAAAGTGTCAAAACGTGTTTTTCAGCAGAAATAAACATGTTTCTGCAAGTTTGGTCAACCCCATGTAAGTTATGGGGCAGTAACATCACACTTTTCAAAACGTGTTTTTCAGCCCGAAATAAACGCGTTTTTTCAGACAACTGAATCTCCTTGTAACAGCAAGGCTCAGAAGAGCCCACACACTCAGCCCTTAACCCCAGTGTACAGAAAGTGTCAAAACGTGTTTTTCAGCAGAAATAAACATGTTTCTGCAAGTTTGGTCAACCCCATGTAAGTTATGGGGCAGTAACATTACACTTTTAAAAACGTGTTTTTCAGTCCGAAATAAACGCGTTTTTTCAGGCAACTGAATCTACTTGTAACAGCAAGGCTCAGAAGAGCCCACACACTCAGCCCTTAACCCCAGTGTGCAGAAAGGGTCAAAACGTGTTTTTCAGCAGAAATAAACATGTTTCTGCAAGTTTGGTCAACCCCATGTAAGTTATGGGGCAGTAACATCACACTTTTCAAAACGTGTTTTTCAGCCCGAAATAAACGCGTTTTTTCAGACAACTGAATCTCCTTGTAACAGCAAGGCTCAGAAGAGCCCACACACTCAGCCCTTAACCCCAGTGTACAGAAAGTGTCAAAACGTGTTTTTCAGCAGAAATAAACATGTTTCTGCAAGTTTGGTCAACCCCATGTAAGTTATGGGGCAGTAACATCACACTTTTCAAAACGTGTTTTTCAGCCCGAAATAAACGCGTTTTTTCAGACAACTGAATCTACTTGTAACAGCAAGGCTCAGAAGTGCCCACACACTCAGCCCTTAACCCCATTGTGCAGAAAGTGTCAAAACGTGTTTTTCAGCAGAAATAAACATGTTTCTGCAAGTTTGGTCAACCCCATGTAAGTTATGGGGCAGTAACATCACACTTTTCAAAACGTGTTTTTCAGCCCGAAATAAACGCGTTTTTTCAGACAACTGAATCTCCTTGTAACAGCAAGGCTCAGAAGAGCCCACACACTCAGCCCTTAACCCCAGTGTACAGAAAGTGTCAAAACGTGTTTTTCAGCAGAAATAAACATGTTTCTGCAAGTTTGGTCAACCCCATGTAAGTTATGGGGCAGTAACATCACACTTTTCAAAACGTGTTTTTCAGCCCGAAATAAACGCGTTTTTTCAGACAACTGAATCTCCATGTAACAGCAAGGCTCAGAAGAGCCCACACACTCAGCCCTTAACCCCAGTGTACAGAAAGTGTCAAAACGTGTTTTTCAGCAGAAATAAACATGTTTCTGCAAGTTTGGTCAACCCCATGTAAGTTATGGGGCAGTAACATCACACTTTTCAAAACGTGTTTTTCAGCCCGAAATAAACGCGTTTTTTCAGGCAACCGAATCTCCTTGAAACAGCAAGGCTCAGAAGAGCCCACACACTCAGCCCTTAACCCCAGTGTACAGAAAGTGTCAAAACGTGTTTTTCAGCAGAAATAAACATGTTTCTGCAAGTTTGGTCAACCCCATGTAAGTTATGGGGCAGTAACATCACACTTTTCAAAACGTGTTTTTCAGCCCGAAATAAACGCGTTTTTTCAGACAACTGAATCTCCTTGTAACAGCAAGGCTCAGAAGAGCCCACACACTCAGCCCTTAACCCCAGTGTACAGAAAGTGTCAAAACGTGTTTTTCAGCAGAAATAAACATGTTTCTGCAAGTTTGGTCAACCCCATGTAAGTTATGGGGCAGTAACATCACACTTTTCAAAACGTGTTTTTCAGCCCGAAATAAACGCGTTTTTTCAGGCAACTGAATCTACTTGTAACAGCAAGGCTCAGAAGAGCCCACACACTCAGCCCTTAACCCCAGTGTGCAGAAAGGGTCAAAACGTGTTTTTCAGCAGAAATAAACATGTTTCTGCAAGTTTGGTCAACCCCATGTAAGTTATGGGGCAGTAACATCACACTTTTCAAAACGTGTTTTTCAGCCCGAAATAAACGCGTTTTTTCAGACAACTGAATCTCCATGTAACAGCAAGGCTCAGAAGAGCCCACACACTCAGCCCTTAACCCCAGTGTACAGAAAGTGTCAAAACGTGTTTTTCAGCAGAAATAAACATGTTTCTGCAAGTTTGGTCAACCCCATGTAAGTTATGGGGCAGTAACATCACACTTTTCAAAACGTGTTTTTCAGCCCGAAATAAACGCGTTTTTTCAGGCAACCGAATCTCCTTGTAACAGCAAGGCTCAGAAGAGCCCACACACTCAGCCCTTAACCCCAGTGTACAGAAAGTGTCAAAACGTGTTTTTCAGCAGAAATAAACATGTTTCTGCAAGTTTGGTCAACCCCATGTAAGTTATGGAGCAGTAACATCACACTTTTCAAAACGTGTTTTTCAGCCCGAAATAAACGCATTTTTTCAGACAACTGAATCTCCTTGTAATAGCAAGGCTCAGAAGAGCCCACACACTCAGCCCTTAACCCCAGTGTACAGAAAGTGTCAAAACGTGTTTTTCAGCAGAAATAAACATGTTTCTGCAAGTTTGGTCAACCCCATGTAAGTTATGGGGCAGTAACATCACACTTTTCAAAACGTGTTTTTCAGCCCGAAATAAACGCGTTTTTTCAGACAACTGAATCTCCTTGTAACAGCAAGGCTCAGAAGAGCCCACACACTCAGCCCTTAACCCCAGTGTACAGAAAGTGTCAAAACGTGTTTTTCAGCAGAAATAAACATGTTTCTGCAAGTTTGGTCAACCCCATGTAAGTTATGGGGCAGTAACATCACACTTTTCAAAACGTGTTTTTCAGCCCGAAATAAACGCGTTTTTTCAGGCAACCGAATCTCCTTGTAACAGCAAGGCTCAGAAGAGCCCACACACTCAGCCCTTAACCCCAGTGTACAGAAAGTGTCAAAACGTGTTTTTCAGCAGAAATAAACATGTTTCTGCAAGTTTGGTCAACCCCATGTAAGTTATGGAGCAGTAACATCACACTTTTCAAAACGTGTTTTTCAGCCCGAAATAAACGCGTTTTTTCAGACAACTGAATCTCCTTGTAACAGCAAGGCTCAGAAGAGCCCACACACTCAGCCCTTAACCCCAGTGTACAGAAAGTGTCAAAACGTGTTTTTCAGCAGAAATAAACATGTTTCTGCAAGTTTGGTCAACCCCATGTAAGTTATGGGGCAGTAACATCACACTTTTCAAAACGTGTTTTTCAGCCCGAAATAAACGCGTTTTTTCAGACAACTGAATCTCCTTGTAACAGCAAGGCTCAGAAGAGCCCACACACTCAGCCCTTAACCCCAGTGTACAGAAAGTGTCAAAACGTGTTTTTCAGCAGAAATAAACATGTTTCTGCAAGTTTGGTCAACCCCATGTAAGTTATGGGGCAGTAACATTACACTTTTAAAAACGTGTTTTTCAGTCCGAAATAAACGCGTTTTTTCAGGCAACTGAATCTACTTGTAACAGCAAGGCTCAGAAGAGCCCACACACTCAGCCCTTAACCCCAGTGTGCAGAAAGGGTCAAAACGTGTTTTTCAGCAGAAATAAACATGTTTCTGCAAGTTTGGTCAACCCCATGTAAGTTATGGGGCAGTAACATCACACTTTTCAAAACGTGTTTTTCAGCCCGAAATAAACGCGTTTTTTCAGACAACTGAATCTCCTTGTAACAGCAAGGCTCAGAAGAGCCCACACACTCAGCCCTTAACCCCAGTGTACAGAAAGTGTCAAAACGTGTTTTTCAGCAGAAATAAACATGTTTCTGCAAGTTTGGTCAACCCCATGTAAGTTATGGGGCAGTAACATCACACTTTTCAAAACGTGTTTTTCAGCCCGAAATAAACGCGTTTTTTCAGACAACTGAATCTACTTGTAACAGCAAGGCTCAGAAGTGCCCACACACTCAGCCCTTAACCCCATTGTGCAGAAAGTGTCAAAACGTGTTTTTCAGCAGAAATAAACATGTTTCTGCAAGTTTGGTCAACCCCATGTAAGTTATGGGGCAGTAACATCACACTTTTCAAAACGTGTTTTTCAGCCCGAAATAAACGCGTTTTTTCAGACAACTGAATCTCCTTGTAACAGCAAGGCTCAGAAGAGCCCACACACTCAGCCCTTAACCCCAGTGTACAGAAAGTGTCAAAACGTGTTTTTCAGCAGAAATAAACATGTTTCTGCAAGTTTGGTCAACCCCATGTAAGTTATGGGGCAGTAACATCACACTTTTCAAAACGTGTTTTTCAGCCCGAAATAAACGCGTTTTTTCAGACAACTGAATCTCCATGTAACAGCAAGGCTCAGAAGAGCCCACACACTCAGCCCTTAACCCCAGTGTACAGAAAGTGTCAAAACGTGTTTTTCAGCAGAAATAAACATGTTTCTGCAAGTTTGGTCAACCCCATGTAAGTTATGGGGCAGTAACATCACACTTTTCAAAACGTGTTTTTCAGCCCGAAATAAACGCGTTTTTTCAGGCAACCGAATCTCCTTGAAACAGCAAGGCTCAGAAGAGCCCACACACTCAGCCCTTAACCCCAGTGTACAGAAAGTGTCAAAACGTGTTTTTCAGCAGAAATAAACATGTTTCTGCAAGTTTGGTCAACCCCATGTAAGTTATGGGGCAGTAACATCACACTTTTCAAAACGTGTTTTTCAGCCCGAAATAAACGCGTTTTTTCAGACAACTGAATCTCCTTGTAACAGCAAGGCTCAGAAGAGCCCACACACTCAGCCCTTAACCCCAGTGTACAGAAAGTGTCAAAACGTGTTTTTCAGCAGAAATAAACATGTTTCTGCAAGTTTGGTCAACCCCATGTAAGTTATGGGGCAGTAACATCACACTTTTCAAAACGTGTTTTTCAGCCCGAAATAAACGCGTTTTTTCAGGCAACTGAATCTACTTGTAACAGCAAGGCTCAGAAGAGCCCACACACTCAGCCCTTAACCCCAGTGTGCAGAAAGGGTCAAAACGTGTTTTTCAGCAGAAATAAACATGTTTCTGCAAGTTTGGTCAACCCCATGTAAGTTATGGGGCAGTAACATCACACTTTTCAAAACGTGTTTTTCAGCCCGAAATAAACGCGTTTTTTCAGACAACTGAATCTCCATGTAACAGCAAGGCTCAGAAGAGCCCACACACTCAGCCCTTAACCCCAGTGTACAGAAAGTGTCAAAACGTGTTTTTCAGCAGAAATAAACATGTTTCTGCAAGTTTGGTCAACCCCATGTAAGTTATGGGGCAGTAACATCACACTTTTCAAAACGTGTTTTTCAGCCCGAAATAAACGCGTTTTTTCAGGCAACCGAATCTCCTTGTAACAGCAAGGCTCAGAAGAGCCCACACACTCAGCCCTTAACCCCAGTGTACAGAAAGTGTCAAAACGTGTTTTTCAGCAGAAATAAACATGTTTCTGCAAGTTTGGTCAACCCCATGTAAGTTATGGAGCAGTAACATCACACTTTTCAAAACGTGTTTTTCAGCCCGAAATAAACGCATTTTTTCAGACAACTGAATCTCCTTGTAATAGCAAGGCTCAGAAGAGCCCACACACTCAGCCCTTAACCCCAGTGTACAGAAAGTGTCAAAACGTGTTTTTCAGCAGAAATAAACATGTTTCTGCAAGTTTGGTCAACCCCATGTAAGTTATGGGGCAGTAACATCACACTTTTCAAAACGTGTTTTTCAGCCCGAAATAAACGCGTTTTTTCAGACAACTGAATCTCCTTGTAACAGCAAGGCTCAGAAGAGCCCACACACTCAGCCCTTAACCCCAGTGTACAGAAAGTGTCAAAACGTGTTTTTCAGCAGAAATAAACATGTTTCTGCAAGTTTGGTCAACCCCATGTAAGTTATGGGGCAGTAACATCACACTTTTCAAAACGTGTTTTTCAGCCCGAAATAAACGCGTTTTTTCAGACAACTGAATCTCCTTGTAACAGCAAGGCTCAGAAGAGCCCACACACTCAGCCCTTAACCCCAGTGTACAGAAAGTGTCAAAACGTGTTTTTCAGCAGAAATAAACATGTTTCTGCAAGTTTGGTCAACCCCATGTAAGTTATGGGGCAGTAACATCACACTTTTCAAAACGTGTTTTTCAGCCCGAAATAAACGCGTTTTTTCAGACAACTGAATCTACTTGTAACAGCAAGGCTCAGAAGTGCCCACACACTCAGCCCTTAACCCCATTGTGCAGAAAGTGTCAAAACGTGTTTTTCAGCAGAAATAAACATGTTTCTGCAAGTTTGGTCAACCCCATGTAAGTTATGGGGCAGTAACATCACACTTTTCAAAACGTGTTTTTCAGCCCGAAATAAACGCGTTTTTTCAGACAACTGAATCTCCTTGTAACAGCAAGGCTCAGAAGAGCCCACACACTCAGCCCTTAACCCCAGTGTACAGAAAGTGTCAAAACGTGTTTTTCAGCAGAAATAAACATGTTTCTGCAAGTTTGGTCAACCCCATGTAAGTTATGGGGCAGTAACATCACACTTTTCAAAACGTGTTTTTCAGCCCGAAATAAACGCGTTTTTTCAGGCAACCGAATCTCCTTGTAACAGCAAGGCTCAGAAGAGCCCACACACTCAGCCCTTAACCCCAGTGTACAGAAAGTGTCAAAACGTGTTTTTCAGCAGAAATAAACATGTTTCTGCAAGTTTGGTCAACCCCATGTAAGTTATGGGGCAGTAACATCACACTTTTCAAAACGTGTTTTTCAGCCCGAAATAAACCCGTTTTTTCAGACAACTGAATCTCCTTGTAACAGCAAGGCTCAGAAGAGCCCACACACTCAGCCCTTAACCCCAGTGTACAGAAAGTGTCAAAACGTGTTTTTCAGCAGAAATAAACATGTTTCTGCAAGTTTGGTCAACCCCATGTAAGTTATGGGGCAGTAACATCACACTTTTCAAAACGTGTTTTTCAGCCCGAAATAAACGCGTTTTTTCAGACAACTGAATCTCCTTGTAATAGCAAGGCTCAGAAGAGCCCACACACTCAGCCCTTAACCCCAGTGTACAGAAAGTGTCAAAACGTGTTTTTCAGCAGAAATAAACATGTTTCTGCAAGTTTGGTCAACCCCATGTAAGTTATGGGGCAGTAACATCACACTTTTCAAAACGTGTTTTTCAGCCCGAAATAAACGCGTTTTTTCAGACAACTGAATCTCCTTGTAACAGCAAGGCTCAGAAGAGCCCACACACTCAGCCCTTAACCCCAGTGTACAGAAAGTGTCAAAACGTGTTTTTCAGCAGAAATAAACATGTTTCTGCAAGTTTGGTCAACCCCATGTAAGTTATGGGGCAGTAACATCACACTTTTCAAAACGTGTTTTTCAGCCCGAAATAAACGCGTTTTTTCAGGCAACTGAATCTACTTGTAACAGCAAGGCTCAGAAGAGCCCACACACTCAGCCCTTAACCCCAGTGTACAGAAAGTGTCAAAACGTGTTTTTCAGAAGAAATAAACATGTTTCTGCAAGTTTGGTCAACCCCATGTAAGTTATGGGGCAGTAACATCACACTTTTCAAAACGTGTTTTTCAGCCCGAAATAAACGCGTTTTTTCAGGCAACCGAATCTCCTTGTAACAGCAAGGCTCAGAAGAGCCCACACACTCAGCCCTTAACCCCAGTGTACAGAAAGTGTCAAAACGTGTTTTTCAGCAGAAATAAACATGTTTCTGCAAGTTTGGTCAACCCCATGTAAGTTATGGAGCAGTAACATCACACTTTTCAAAACGTGTTTTTCAGCCCGAAATAAACGCGTTTTTTCAGACAACTGAATCTCCTTGTAACAGCAAGGCTCAGAAGAGCCCACACACTCAGCCCTTAACCCCAGTGTACAGAAAGTGTCAAAACGTGTTTTTCAGCAGAAATAAACATGTTTCTGCAAGTTTGGTCAACCCCATGTAAGTTATGGGGCAGTAACATCACACTTTTCAAAACGTGTTTTTCAGCCCGAAATAAACGCGTTTTTTCAGACAACTGAATCTCCTTGTAACAGCAAGGCTCAGAAGAGCCCACACACTCAGCCCTTAACCCCAGTGTACAGAAAGTGTCAAAACGTGTTTTTCAGCAGAAATAAACATGTTTCTGCAAGTTTGGTCAACCCCATGTAAGTTATGGGGCAGTAACATCACACTTTTCAAAACGTGTTTTTCAGCCCGAAATAAACGCGTTTTTTCAGGCAACTGAATCTACTTGTAACAGCAAGGCTCAGAAGAGCCCACACACTCAGCCCTTAACCCCAGTGTACAGAAAGTGTCAAAACGTGTTTTTCAGCAGAAATAAACATGTTTCTGCAAGTTTGGTCAACCCCATGTAAGTTATGGGGCAGTAACATCACACTTTTCAAAACGTGTTTTTCAGCCCGAAATAAACGCGTTTTTTCAGGCAACCGAATCTCCTTGTAACAGCAAGGCTCAGAAGAGCCCACACACTCAGCCCTTAACCCCAGTGTACAGAAAGTGTCAAAACGTGTTTTTCAGCAGAAATAAACATGTTTCTGCAAGTTTGGTCAACCCCATGTAAGTTATGGAGCAGTAACATCACACTTTTCAAAACGTGTTTTTCAGCCCGAAATAAACGCGTTTTTTCAGACAACTGAATCTCCTTGTAATAGCAAGGCTCAGAAGAGCCCACACACTCAGCCCTTAACCCCAGTGTACAGAAAGTGTCAAAACGTGTTTTTCAGCAGAAATAAACATGTTTCTGCAAGTTTGGTCAACCCCATGTAAGTTATGGGGCAGTAACATCACACTTTTCAAAACGTGTTTTTCAGCCCGAAATAAACGCGTTTTTTCAGACAACTGAATCTCCTTGTAACAGCAAGGCTCAGAAGAGCCCACACACTCAGCCCTTAACCCCAGTGTACAGAAAGTGTCAAAACGTGTTTTTCAGCAGAAATAAACATGTTTCTGCAAGTTTGGTCAACCCCATGTAAGTTATGGGGCAGTAACATCACACTTTTCAAAACGTGTTTTTCAGCCCGAAATAAACGCGTTTTTTCAGGCAACCGAATCTCCTTGTAACAGCAAGGCTCAGAAGAGCCCACACACTCAGCCCTTAACCCCAGTGTACAGAAAGTGTCAAAACGTGTTTTTCAGCAGAAATAAACATGTTTCTGCAAGTTTGGTCAACCCCATGTAAGTTATGGAGCAGTAACATCACACTTTTCAAAACGTGTTTTTCAGCCCGAAATAAACGCGTTTTTTCAGACAACTGAATCTCCTTGTAATAGCAAGGCTCAGAAGAGCCCACACACTCAGCCCTTAACCCCAGTGTACAGAAAGTGTCAAAACGTGTTTTTCAGCAGAAATAAACATGTTTCTGCAAGTTTGGTCAACCCCATGTAAGTTATGGGGCAGTAACATCACACTTTTCAAAACGTGTTTTTCAGCCCGAAATAAACGCGTTTTTTCAGGCAACTGAATCTACTTGTAACAGCAAGGCTCAGAAGAGCCCACACACTCAGCCCTTAACCCCAGTGTACAGAAAGTGTCAAAACGTGTTTTTCAGAAGAAATAAACATGTTTCTGCAAGTTTGGTCAACCCCATGTAAGTTATGGGGCAGTAACATCACACTTTTCAAAACGTGTTTTTCAGCCCGAAATAAACGCGTTTTTTCAGGCAACCGAATCTCCTTGTAACAGCAAGGCTCAGAAGAGCCCACACACTCAGCCCTTAACCCCAGTGTACAGAAAGTGTCAAAACGTGTTTTTCAGCAGAAATAAACATGTTTCTGCAAGTTTGGTCAACCCCATGTAAGTTATGGAGCAGTAACATCACACTTTTCAAAACGTGTTTTTCAGCCCGAAATAAACGCGTTTTTTCAGACAACTGAATCTCCTTGTAACAGCAAGGCTCAGAAGAGCCCACACACTCAGCCCTTAACCCCAGTGTACAGAAAGTGTCAAAACGTGTTTTTCAGCAGAAATAAACATGTTTCTGCAAGTTTGGTCAACCCCATGTAAGTTATGGGGCAGTAACATCACACTTTTCAAAACGTGTTTTTCAGCCCGAAATAAACGCGTTTTTTCAGACAACTGAATCTCCTTGTAACAGCAAGGCTCAGAAGAGCCCACACACTCAGCCCTTAACCCCAGTGTACAGAAAGTGTCAAAACGTGTTTTTCAGCAGAAATAAACATGTTTCTGCAAGTTTGGTCAACCCCATGTAAGTTATGGGGCAGTAACATCACACTTTTCAAAACGTGTTTTTCAGCCCGAAATAAACGCGTTTTTTCAGGCAACCGAATCTCCTTGTAACAGCAAGGCTCAGAAGAGCCCACACACTCAGCCCTTAACCCCAGTGTACAGAAAGTGTCAAAACGTGTTTTTCAGCAGAAATAAACATGTTTCTGCAAGTTTGGTCAACCCCATGTAAGTTATGGGGCAGTAACATCACACTTTTCAAAACGTGTTTTTCAGCCCGAAATAAACCCGTTTTTTCAGACAACTGAATCTCCTTGTAACAGCAAGGCTCAGAAGAGCCCACACACTCAGCCCTTAACCCCAGTGTACAGAAAGTGTCAAAACGTGTTTTTCAGCAGAAATAAACATGTTTCTGCAAGTTTGGTCAACCCCATGTAAGTTATGGGGCAGTAACATCACACTTTTCAAAACGTGTTTTTCAGCCCGAAATAAACGCGTTTTTTCAGACAACTGAATCTCCTTGTAACAGCAAGGCTCAGAAGAGCCCACACACTCAGCCCTTAACCCCAGTGTACAGAAAGTGTCAAAACGTGTTTTTCAGCAGAAATAAACATGTTTCTGCAAGTTTGGTCAACCCCATGTAAGTTATGGGGCAGTAACATCACACTTTTCAAAACGTGTTTTTCAGCCCGAAATAAACGCGTTTTTTCAGACAACTGAATCTCCATGTAACAGCAAGGCTCAGAAGAGCCCACACACTCAGCCCTTAACCCCAGTGTACAGAAAGTGTCAAAACGTGTTTTTCAGCAGAAATAAACATGTTTCTGCAAGTTTGGTCAACCCCATGTAAGTTATGGGGCAGTAACATCACACTTTTCAAAACGTGTTTTTCAGCCCGAAATAAACGCGTTTTTTCAGGCAACCGAATCTCCTTGTAACAGCAAGGCTCAGAAGAGCCCACACACTCAGCCCTTAACCCCAGTGTACAGAAAGTGTCAAAACGTGTTTTTCAGCAGAAATAAACATGTTTCTGCAAGTTTGGTCAACCCCATGTAAGTTATGGGGCAGTAACATCACACTTTTCAAAACGTGTTTTTCAGCCCGAAATAAACCCGTTTTTTCAGACAACTGAATCTCCTTGTAACAGCAAGGCTCAGAAGAGCCCACACACTCAGCCCTTAACCCCAGTGTACAGAAAGTGTCAAAACGTGTTTTTCAGCAGAAATAAACATGTTTCTGCAAGTTTGGTCAACCCCATGTAAGTTATGGGGCAGTAACATCACACTTTTCAAAACGTGTTTTTCAGCCCGAAATAAACGCGTTTTTTCAGACAACTGAATCTCCTTGTAATAGCAAGGCTCAGAAGAGCCCACACACTCAGCCCTTAACCCCAGTGTACAGAAAGTGTCAAAACGTGTTTTTCAGCAGAAATAAACATGTTTCTGCAAGTTTGGTCAACCCCATGTAAGTTATGGGGCAGTAACATCACACTTTTCAAAACGTGTTTTTCAGCCCGAAATAAACGCGTTTTTTCAGACAACTGAATCTCCTTGTAACAGCAAGGCTCAGAAGAGCCCACACACTCAGCCCTTAACCCCAGTGTACAGAAAGTGTCAAAACGTGTTTTTCAGCAGAAATAAACATGTTTCTGCAAGTTTGGTCAACCCCATGTAAGTTATGGGGCAGTAACATCACACTTTTCAAAACGTGTTTTTCAGCCCGAAATAAACGCGTTTTTTCAGGCAACTGAATCTACTTGTAACAGCAAGGCTCAGAAGAGCCCACACACTCAGCCCTTAACCCCAGTGTACAGAAAGTGTCAAAACGTGTTTTTCAGAAGAAATAAACATGTTTCTGCAAGTTTGGTCAACCCCATGTAAGTTATGGGGCAGTAACATCACACTTTTCAAAACGTGTTTTTCAGCCCGAAATAAACGCGTTTTTTCAGGCAACCGAATCTCCTTGTAACAGCAAGGCTCAGAAGAGCCCACACACTCAGCCCTTAACCCCAGTGTACAGAAAGTGTCAAAACGTGTTTTTCAGCAGAAATAAACATGTTTCTGCAAGTTTGGTCAACCCCATGTAAGTTATGGAGCAGTAACATCACACTTTTCAAAACGTGTTTTTCAGCCCGAAATAAACGCGTTTTTTCAGACAACTGAATCTCCTTGTAACAGCAAGGCTCAGAAGAGCCCACACACTCAGCCCTTAACCCCAGTGTACAGAAAGTGTCAAAACGTGTTTTTCAGCAGA
Organism: Lepisosteus oculatus; assembly: GCF_040954835.1. Taxonomy (NCBI): domain Eukaryota; kingdom Metazoa; phylum Chordata; class Actinopteri; order Semionotiformes; family Lepisosteidae; genus Lepisosteus; species Lepisosteus oculatus. The sequence continues at coordinate 58,969 of NW_027168120.1, forward strand.
AATAAACATGTTTCTGCAAGTTTGGTCAACCCCATGTAAGTTATGGGGCAGTAACATCACACTTTTCAAAACGTGTTTTTCAGCCCGAAATAAACGCGTTTTTTCAGACAACTGAATCTCCTTGTAACAGCAAGGCTCAGAAGAGCCCACACACTCAGCCCTTAACCCCAGTGTACAGAAAGTGTCAAAACGTGTTTTATAGCAGAAATAAACATGTTTCTGCAAGTTTGGTCAACCCCATGTAAGTTATGGGGCAGTAACATCACACTTTTCAAAACGTGTTTTTCAGCCCGAAATAAACGCGTTTTTTCAGGCAACTGAATCTACTTGTAACAGCAAGGCTCAGAAGAGCCCACACACTCAGCCCTTAACCCCAGTGTACAGAAAGTGTCAAAACGTGTTTTTCAGCAGAAATAAACATGTTTCTGCAAGTTTGGTCAACCCCATGTAAGTTATGGGGCAGTAACATCACACTTTTCAAAACGTGTTTTTCAGCCCGAAATAAACGCGTTTTTTCAGGCAACCGAATCTCCTTGTAACAGCAAGGCTCAGAAGAGCCCACACACTCAGCCCTTAACCCCAGTGTACAGAAAGTGTCAAAACGTGTTTTTCAGCAGAAATAAACATGTTTCTGCAAGTTTGGTCAACCCCATGTAAGTTATGGAGCAGTAACATCACACTTTTCAAAACGTGTTTTTCAGCCCGAAATAAACGCGTTTTTTCAGACAACTGAATCTCCTTGTAATAGCAAGGCTCAGAAGAGCCCACACACTCAGCCCTTAACCCCAGTGTACAGAAAGTGTCAAAACGTGTTTTTCAGCAGAAATAAACATGTTTCTGCAAGTTTGGTCAACCCCATGTAAGTTATGGGGCAGTAACATCACACTTTTCAAAACGTGTTTTTCAGCCCGAAATAAACGCGTTTTTTCAGACAACTGAATCTCCTTGTAACAGCAAGGCTCAGAAGAGCCCACACACTCAGCCCTTAACCCCAGTGTACAGAAAGTGTCAAAACGTGTTTTTCAGCAGAAATAAACATGTTTCTGCAAGTTTGGTCAACCCCATGTAAGTTATGGGGCAGTAACATCACACTTTTCAAAACGTGTTTTTCAGCCCGAAATAAACGCGTTTTTTCAGGCAACCGAATCTCCTTGTAACAGCAAGGCTCAGAAGAGCCCACACACTCAGCCCTTAACCCCAGTGTACAGAAAGTGTCAAAACGTGTTTTTCAGCAGAAATAAACATGTTTCTGCAAGTTTGGTCAACCCCATGTAAGTTATGGGGCAGTAACATCACACTTTTCAAAACGTGTTTTTCAGCCCGAAATAAACGCGTTTTTTCAGGCAACCGAATCTCCTTGTAACAGCAAGGCTCAGAAGAGCCCACACACTCAGCCCTTAACCCCAGTGTACAGAAAGTGTCAAAACGTGTTTTTCAGCAGAAATAAACATGTTTCTGCAAGTTTGGTCAACCCCATGTAAGTTATGGGGCAGTAACATCACACTTTTCAAAACGTGTTTTTCAGCCCGAAATAAACCCGTTTTTTCAGACAACTGAATCTCCTTGTAACAGCAAGGCTCAGAAGAGCCCACACACTCAGCCCTTAACCCCAGTGTACAGAAAGTGTCAAAACGTGTTTTTCAGCAGAAATAAACATGTTTCTGCAAGTTTGGTCAACCCCATGTAAGTTATGGGGCAGTAACATCACACTTTTCAAAACGTGTTTTTCAGCCCGAAATAAACGCGTTTTTTCAGACAACTGAATCTCCTTGTAATAGCAAGGCTCAGAAGAGCCCACACACTCAGCCCTTAACCCCAGTGTACAGAAAGTGTCAAAACGTGTTTTTCAGCAGAAATAAACATGTTTCTGCAAGTTTGGTCAACCCCATGTAAGTTATGGGGCAGTAACATCACACTTTTCAAAACGTGTTTTTCAGCCCGAAATAAACGCGTTTTTTCAGACAACTGAATCTCCTTGTAACAGCAAGGCTCAGAAGAGCCCACACACTCAGCCCTTAACCCCAGTGTACAGAAAGTGTCAAAACGTGTTTTTCAGCAGAAATAAACATGTTTCTGCAAGTTTGGTCAACCCCATGTAAGTTATGGGGCAGTAACATCACACTTTTCAAAACGTGTTTTTCAGCCCGAAATAAACGCGTTTTTTCAGACAACTGAATCTCCTTGTAACAGCAAGGCTCAGAAGAGCCCACACACTCAGCCCTTAACCCCAGTGTACAGAAAGTGTCAAAACGTGTTTTTCAGCAGAAATAAACATGTTTCTGCAAGTTTGGTCAACCCCATGTAAGTTATGGGGCAGTAACATCACACTTTTCAAAACGTGTTTTTCAGCCCGAAATAAACGCGTTTTTTCAGGCAACCGAATCTCCTTGTAACAGCAAGGCTCAGAAGAGCCCACACACTCAGCCCTTAACCCCAGTGTACAGAAAGTGTCAAAACGTGTTTTTCAGCAGAAATAAACATGTTTCTGCAAGTTTGGTCAACCCCATGTAAGTTATGGAGCAGTAACATCACACTTTTCAAAACGTGTTTTTCAGCCCGAAATAAACGCGTTTTTTCAGACAACTGAATCTCCTTGTAATAGCAAGGCTCAGAAGAGCCCACACACTCAGCCCTTAACCCCAGTGTACAGAAAGTGTCAAAACGTGTTTTTCAGCAGAAATAAACATGTTTCTGCAAGTTTGGTCAACCCCATGTAAGTTATGGGGCAGTAACATCACACTTTTCAAAACGTGTTTTTCAGCCCGAAATAAACGCGTTTTTTCAGGCAACTGAATCTACTTGTAACAGCAAGGCTCAGAAGAGCCCACACACTCAGCCCTTAACCCCAGTGTACAGAAAGTGTCAAAACGTGTTTTTCAGAAGAAATAAACATGTTTCTGCAAGTTTGGTCAACCCCATGTAAGTTATGGGGCAGTAACATCACACTTTTCAAAACGTGTTTTTCAGCCCGAAATAAACGCGTTTTTTCAGGCAACCGAATCTCCTTGTAACAGCAAGGCTCAGAAGAGCCCACACACTCAGCCCTTAACCCCAGTGTACAGAAAGTGTCAAAACGTGTTTTTCAGCAGAAATAAACATGTTTCTGCAAGTTTGGTCAACCCCATGTAAGTTATGGAGCAGTAACATCACACTTTTCAAAACGTGTTTTTCAGCCCGAAATAAACGCGTTTTTTCAGACAACTGAATCTCCTTGTAACAGCAAGGCTCAGAAGAGCCCACACACTCAGCCCTTAACCCCAGTGTACAGAAAGTGTCAAAACGTGTTTTTCAGCAGAAATAAACATGTTTCTGCAAGTTTGGTCAACCCCATGTAAGTTATGGGGCAGTAACATCACACTTTTCAAAACGTGTTTTCAGCCCGAAATAAACGCGTTTTTTCAGACAACTGAATCTCCTTGTAACAGCAAGGCTCAGAAGAGCCCACACACTCAGCCCTTAACCCCAGTGTACAGAAAGTGTCAAAACGTGTTTTTCAGCAGAAATAAACATGTTTCTGCAAGTTTGGTCAACCCCATGTAAGTTATGGGGCAGTAACATCACACTTTTCAAAACGTGTTTTTCAGCCCGAAATAAACGCGTTTTTTCAGGCAACCGAATCTCCTTGTAACAGCAAGGCTCAGAAGAGCCCACACACTCAGCCCTTAACCCCAGTGTACAGAAAGTGTCAAAACGTGTTTTTCAGCAGAAATAAACATGTTTCTGCAAGTTTGGTCAACCCCATGTAAGTTATGGGGCAGTAACATCACACTTTTCAAAACGTGTTTTTCAGCCCGAAATAAACCCGTTTTTTCAGACAACTGAATCTCCTTGTAACAGCAAGGCTCAGAAGAGCCCACACACTCAGCCCTTAACCCCAGTGTACAGAAAGTGTCAAAACGTGTTTTTCAGCAGAAATAAACATGTTTCTGCAAGTTTGGTCAACCCCATGTAAGTTATGGGGCAGTAACATCACACTTTTCAAAACGTGTTTTTCAGCCCGAAATAAACGCGTTTTTTCAGACAACTGAATCTCCTTGTAACAGCAAGGCTCAGAAGAGCCCACACACTCAGCCCTTAACCCCAGTGTACAGAAAGTGTCAAAACGTGTTTTTCAGCAGAAATAAACATGTTTCTGCAAGTTTGGTCAACCCCATGTAAGTTATGGGGCAGTAACATCACACTTTTCAAAACGTGTTTTTCAGCCCGAAATAAACGCGTTTTTTCAGACAACTGAATCTCCATGTAACAGCAAGGCTCAGAAGAGCCCACACACTCAGCCCTTAACCCCAGTGTACAGAAAGTGTCAAAACGTGTTTTTCAGCAGAAATAAACATGTTTCTGCAAGTTTGGTCAACCCCATGTAAGTTATGGGGCAGTAACATCACACTTTTCAAAACGTGTTTTTCAGCCCGAAATAAACGCGTTTTTTCAGGCAACCGAATCTCCTTGTAACAGCAAGGCTCAGAAGAGCCCACACACTCAGCCCTTAACCCCAGTGTACAGAAAGTGTCAAAACGTGTTTTTCAGCAGAAATAAACATGTTTCTGCAAGTTTGGTCAACCCCATGTAAGTTATGGGGCAGTAACATCACACTTTTCAAAACGTGTTTTTCAGCCCGAAATAAACCCGTTTTTTCAGACAACTGAATCTCCTTGTAACAGCAAGGCTCAGAAGAGCCCACACACTCAGCCCTTAACCCCAGTGTACAGAAAGTGTCAAAACGTGTTTTTCAGCAGAAATAAACATGTTTCTGCAAGTTTGGTCAACCCCATGTAAGTTATGGGGCAGTAACATCACACTTTTCAAAACGTGTTTTTCAGCCCGAAATAAACGCGTTTTTTCAGACAACTGAATCTCCTTGTAATAGCAAGGCTCAGAAGAGCCCACACACTCAGCCCTTAACCCCAGTGTACAGAAAGTGTCAAAACGTGTTTTTCAGCAGAAATAAACATGTTTCTGCAAGTTTGGTCAACCCCATGTAAGTTATGGGGCAGTAACATCACACTTTTCAAAACGTGTTTTTCAGCCCGAAATAAACGCGTTTTTTCAGACAACTGAATCTCCTTGTAACAGCAAGGCTCAGAAGAGCCCACACACTCAGCCCTTAACCCCAGTGTACAGAAAGTGTCAAAACGTGTTTTTCAGCAGAAATAAACATGTTTCTGCAAGTTTGGTCAACCCCATGTAAGTTATGGGGCAGTAACATCACACTTTTCAAAACGTGTTTTTCAGCCCGAAATAAACGCGTTTTTTCAGGCAACTGAATCTACTTGTAAC
>NW_027168121.1:0-64018 GCF_040954835.1 Lepisosteus oculatus
CAGTTGCCTGAAAAAACGCGGTTTATTTCGGGCTGAAAAACACGTTTTGAAACGTGCTCTGTTACCTGCCCCATAACTTACATGGGGTTGACCAAACTTGCAGAAACATGTTTATTTCTGCTGAAAAACACGTTTTGACGCTTTCTGTACACTGGGGTTAAGGCTGAGTGTGTGGCTCTTCTGAGCCTTGCTGTTACAAGGAGATTCGGTTGCCTGAAAAACGCGTTTATTTCGGGCTGAAAAACAGTTTTGAAAAGTGTGATGTTACAGCCCCATAACTTACATGGGGTTGACCAACTTGCAGAAACATGTTTATTCTGCTGAAAAACACGTTTTGACCCTTTCTGCACACTGGGGTTAAGGGCTGAGTGTGTGGGCTCTTCTGAGCCTTGCTGTTACAGTAGATTCAGTTGCCTGAAAAACGCGTTTATTTCGGGCTGAAAAACACGTTTTGAAAAGTGCTCTGTTACTGCCCCATAACTTACATCGGGTTGACAAACTTGCAGAAACATGTTTATTTCTGCTGAAAAACACGTTTTGACACTTTCTGTACACTGGGGTTAAGGGCTGAGTGTGTGGGGCTCTTCTGAGCCTTGCTGTTACAAGGAGGATTCAGTTGTTCTGAAAAACGCGTTTATTTCGGGCTGAAAAACACGTTTTGAAAAGTGATGATGTTACTGCCCCATAACTTACATGGGGTTGCCAAACTTGCAGAAACATGTTTATTTCTGCTGAAAAACACGTTTTTACACTTTCTGTACCACTGGGGTTAAGGGCTGAGTGTGTGGGCTCTTCTGAGCCATTGCTGTTACATGGAGATTCAGTTGTCTGAAAAACGCGTTAATTTTGGCTGAAAAACACGTTTTGAAAAGTGTGATGTTACCTGCCCATAACTTACTTGGGGTTGACCAAACTTGCAGAAACATGTTTATTTCTGCTGAAAAACACGTTTTGACCCTTTCTGCACACTGGGGTTAAGGGCTGAGTGTGTGGGCTCTCTGAGCCTTGCTGTACAAGTAGATTCAGTTGCCTGAAAAAAAGCGTTTATTTCGGGCTGAAAAACGTTTTGAAAAAGTGTGATGTTACTGCCATAAACTTACATGGGGTTGACCAAACTTTCAGAAACATGTTTATTTCTGCTGAAAACACGTTTTGACACTTTCTGTACACTGGGGTTAAGGGCTGAGTGTGTGGGCTCTTCTGAGCCTTGCTATTACAAGGAGATTCAGTTGCTGAAAAAATGCGTTTATTTCGGGCTGAAAAACACGTTTGAAAGTGTGATGTTACTGCTCCATAACTTCATGGGGTTGACCAAATTGCAGAAACATGTTTATTTCTGCTGAAAACACGTTTTGACACTTTCTGTACACTGGGGTTAAGGGCTGAGTGTGTGGGCTCTTCTGAGCCTTGCTGTTACAAGTAGATTCAGTTGCCTGAAAAAAGCGTTTATTTCGGCTGAAAAACACGTTATGAAATGTGTGATGTTACTGGCCCCATAACTTACATGGGGTTGACCAAAACTTGCAGAAACAATGTTTATTTCTGCTGAAAAACACGTTTTGACACTTCTGTACACTGGGTTAAGGGCTGAGTGTGTGGGCTCTTCTGAGCCTTGCTATTACAAGGAGATTCAGTTGTCTGAAAAAAGCGTTTATTTGGGCTGAAAAACACGTTTTGAAAAGTGTGATGTTACTGCCCCATAACTTACATGGGGTTGACCAAACTTGCAGAAACATGTTTTATCTGCTGAAAAACACGTTTGACACTTTCTGTACCATGGGGTTAAGGGCTGAGTGTGTGGGCTCTTCTGAGCCTTGCTGTTACAAGGAGATTCAGTTGTCTGAAAAAACGCGTTATTTCGGGCTGAAAAACACGTTTGAAAGTGCTCTGTTATGCCCCATAACTTACATGGGGTTGACCAAACTTGCAGAAACATGTTTATTTCTGCTGAAACAACACGTTTTGTCACTTTCTGTACACTGGGGTTAAGGGCTGAGTGTGTGGGCTCTTCTGAAGCCATGCTGTTACAAGGAGATTCAGTTGTCTGAAAAACGGTTTATTTCGGGCTGAAAACACGTTTTGAAAAGTGTGATGTTACTGCCCCATAACTTACATGGGGTTGACCAAACTTGCAGAAACATGTTTTATTTCTGCTGAAAAACACGTTTTGACATTTCTGTACACTGGGGTTAAGGGCTGAGTGTGTGGGCTCTTCTGAGCCTTGCTATTACAAGGAGATTCAGTTGTCTGAAAAATGCGATTATTTCGGGCTGAAAAACACGTTTGAAAAGTGTGATGTTACTGCTCCATACTTCCATGGGGTTGACCAAACTTGCAGAAACATGTTTATTTCTGCTGAAAAACACGTTTTGAACTTTCTGTACACTGGGTAAAGGGCTGAGTGTGTGGCTCTTCTGAGCCTTGCTGTTACATGGAGATTCAGTTGCCTGAAAAAACGCGTTTAATTTCGGGCTGAAAAACACGTTTTGAAAAGTGTGATGTTACTGCCCCATAACTTACATGGGGTTGACCAAACTTGCAGAAACATGTTTATTTCTGCTGAAAAACACGTTTTGACACTTTCTGTACACTGGGGTTAAGGGCTGAGTGTGTGGGCTCTTCTGAGCCTTGCTGTTACATGGAGATTCAGTTGTCTGAAAAAACGCGTTTATTTCGGGCTGAAAAACACGTTTTGAAAAGTGTGATGTTACTGCCCCATAACTTACATGGGGTTGACCAAACTTGCAGAAACATGTTTATTTCTGCTGAAAAACACGTTTTGACCCTTTCTGCACACTGGGGTTAAGGGCTGAGTGTGTGGGCTCTTCTGAGCCTTGCTGTTACAAGTAGATTCAGTTGCCTGAAAAAACGCGTTTATTTGGGCTGAAAAACACTTTTGAAAAGTGTGATGTTACTGCCCCATAACTTACATGGGGTTGACCAACTTGCAGAAACATGTTTATTTCTGCTGAAAAACACGTTTTGACACTTTCTGTACACTGGGGTTAAGGGCTGAGTGTGTGGGCTCTTCTGAGCCTTGCTGTTACAAGGAGATTCAGTTGTCCTGAAAAAACGCGTTTATTTCGGGCTGAAAAACACGTTTTGAAAAGTGTGATGTTACTGCCCCATAACTTACATGGGGTTGACCAAACTTGCAGAAACATGTTTATTTCTGCTGAAAAACACGTTTTGACACTTTCTGTACACTGGGGTTAAGGGCTGAAGTGTGTGGGCTCTTCTGAGCCTTGCTGTTACATGGAGATTCAGTTGTCTGAAAAAACGCGTTTATTTCGGGCTGAAAAACACGTTTTGAAAAGTGTGATGTTACTGCCCCATAACTTACATGGGGTTGACCAAACTTGCAGAAACATGTTTATTTCTGCTGAAAAACACGTTTGACCCTTTCTGCACACTGGGGTTAAGGGCTGAGTGTGTGGGCTCTTCTGAGCCTTGCTGTTACAAGTAGATTCAGTTGCCTGAAAAAACGCGTTTATTTCGGGCTGAAAAACACGTTTTGAAAAGTGTGATGTTACTGCCCCATAACTTACAATGGGGTTGACCAAACTTGCAGAAACATGTTTATTTCTGCTGAAAAACACGTTTTGACACTTTCTGTACACTGGGGTTAAGGCTGAGTGTGTGGGCTCTTCTGAGCCTTGCTATTACAAGGAGATTCAGTTGTCTGAAAAAATGCGTTTATTTCGGGCTGAAAAACACGTTTTGAAAAGTGTGATGTTACTGCTCCATAACTTACATGGGGTTGACCAAACTTGCAGAAACATGTTTATTTCTGCTGAAAAACACGTTTTGACACTTTCTGTACACTGGGGTTAAGGGCTGAGTGTGTGGGCTCTTCTGAGCCTTGCTGTTACAAGTAGATTCAGTTGCCTGAAAAACGCGTTTATTTCGGGCTGAAAAACACGTTTTGAAAAGTGTGATGTTACTGCCCCATAACTTACATGGGGTTGACCAAACTTGCAGAAACATGTTATATTTCTGCTGAAAAACACGTTTTGACACTTTCTGTACACTGGGGTTAAGGGCTGAGTGTGTGGGCTCTTCTGAGCCTTGCTATTACAAGGAGATTCAGTTGTCTGAAAAAACGCGTTTATTTCGGGCTGAAAACACGTTTTGAAAAGTGTGATGTTACTGCCCCATAACTTACATGGGGTTGACCAAACTTGCAGAAACATGTTTATTTCTGCTGAAAAACACGTTTTGACACTTTCTGTACACTGGGGTTAAGGGCTGAGTGTGTGGGCTCTTCTGAGCCTTGCTGTTACAAGGAGATTCAGTTGTCTGAAAAAACGCGTTATTTCGGGCTGAAAAACCACGTTTTGAAAAGTGCTCTGTTACTGCCCCATAACTTACATGGGTTGACCAAACTTGCAGAAACATGTTATTTCTGCTGAAAAAACACGTTTTGACACTTTCTGTACACTGGGTTAAGGGCTGAGTGTGTGGGCTCTTCTGAGCCTTGCTGTTACAAGGAGATTCAGTTGTCTGAAAAAACGCGTTTATTTCGGGCTGAAAAACACGTTTTGAAAAGTGTGATGTTACTGCCCCATAACTTACATGGGGTTGACCAAACTTGCAGAAACATGTTTATTTCTGCTGAAAAACACGTTTTGACACTTTCTGTACACTGGGGTTAAGGGCTGAGTGTGTGGGCTCTTCTGAGCCTTGCTATTACAAGGAGATTCAGTTGTCTGAAAAAAATGCTTTATTTCGGGCTGAAAAACACGTTTTGAAAAGTGTGATGTTACTGCTCCATAACTTACATGGGTTGACCAAACTTGCAGAAACATGTTTATTTCTGCTGAAAAACACGTTTTGACACTTTCTGTACACTGGGGTTAAGGGCTGAGTGTGTGGGCTCTTCTGAGCCTTGCTGTTACATGAGATTCAGTTGCCTGAAAAAACGCGTTATTTCGGGCTGAAAAACACGTTTTGAAAAGTGTGATGTTACTGCCCCATAACTTACATGGGGTTGACCAAACTTGCAGAAACATGTTTATTTCTGCTGAAAAACACGTTTTGACACTTTCTGTACACTGGGGTTAAGGGCTGAGTGTGTGGGCTCTTCTGAGCCTTGCTGTTACATGGAGATTCAGTTGTCTGAAAAAACGCGTTTATTTCGGGCTGAAAAACACGTTTTGAAAAGTGTGATGTTACTGCCCCATAACTTACATGGGGTTGACCAAACTTGCAGAAACATGTTTATTTCTGCTGAAAAACACGTTTTGACCCTTTCTGCACACTGGGGTTAAGGGCTGAGTGTGTGGGCTCTTCTGAGCCTTGCTGTTACAAGTAGATTCAGTTGCCTGAAAAAACGCGTTTATTTCGGGCTGAAAAACACGTTTGAAAAGTGTGATGTTACTGCCCCATAACTTACATGGGGTTGACCAAACTTGCAGAAACCAAGTTTATTTCTGCTGAAAAACACGTTTTGACACTTTCTGTACACTGGTGTTAGGGCTGAGTGTGTGGGCTCTTCTGAGCCTTGCTGTTACAAGGAGATTCAGGTTGCCTGAAAAAACGCGTTTATTTCGGGCTGAAAAACACGTTTTGAAAAGTGTGATGTTACTACCCCATAACTTACATGGGGTTGACCAAACTTGCAGAAAACATGTTTATTTCTGCTGAAAAACACGTTTTGACACTTTCTGTACACTGGGGTTAAGGGCTGAGTGTGTGGGCTCTTCTGAGCCTTGCTGTTACATGGAGATTCAGTTGTCTGAAAAAAACGCGTTTATTTCGGGCTGAAAACACGTTTTGAAAAGTGTGATGTTACTGCCCCATAACTTACATGGGGTTGACCAAACTTGCAGAAACATGTTTATTTCTGCTGAAAAACACGTTTTGACCCTTTCTGCACACTGGGGTTAAGGGCTGAGTGTGTGGGCTCTTCTGAGCCTTGCTGTTACAAGTAGATTCAGTTGCCTGAAAAAACGCGTTTATTTCGGGCTGAAAAACACGTTTTGAAAAGTGTGATGTTACTGCCCCATAACTTACATGGGGTTGACCAAACTTGCAGAACATGTTTATTTCTGCTGAAAAACACGTTTTGACACTTTCTGTACACTGGGGTTAAGGGCTGAGTGTGTGGGCTCTTCTGAGCCTTGCTGTTACAAGGAGATTCGGTTGCCTGAAAAAACGCGTTTATTTCGGGCTGAAAAACACGTTTTGAAAAGTGTGTTACTGCCCCATAACTTACATGGGGTTGACCAAACTTGCAGAAACATGTTTATTTCTGCTGAAAAACACGTTTTGACCCTTTCTGCACACTGGGGTTAAGGGCTGAGTGTGTGGGCTCTTCTGAGCCTTGCTGTTACAAGGAGATTCAGTTGCCTGAAAAAACGCGTTTTATTTCGGGCTGAAAAACACGTTTTGAAAAGTGCTCTGTTACTGCCCCATAACTTACATGGGGTTGACCAAACTTGCAGAAACATGTTATTTCTGCTGAAAAACACGTTTTGACACTTTCTGTACACTGGGTTAAGGGCTGAGTGTGTGGGCTCTTCTGAGCCTTAGCTGTTACAAGGAGATTCAGTTGTCTGAAAAAACGCGTTTATTTCGGGCTGAAAAACACGTTTTGAAAGTGTGATGTTACTGCCCCATAACTTACATGGGGTTGACCAAACTTGCAGAAACATGTTTATTTCTGCTGAAAAACACGTTTTGACACTTTCTGTACACTGGGGTTAAGGGCTGAGTGTGTGGGCTCTTCTGAGCCTTGCTGTTACAAGGAGATTCAGGTTGCCTGAAAAAAACGCGTTTATTTCGGGCTGAAAAACACGTTTTGAAAGTGTGATGTTACTGCCCCATAACTTACATGGGGTTGACCAAACTTGCAGAAACATGTTTATTTCTGCTGAAAAACACGTTTTGACACTTTCTGTACACTGGGGTTAAGGCTGAGTGTGTGGGCTCTTCTGAGCCTTGCTGTTACAAGGAGATTCAGTTGTCTGAAAAAACGCGTTTATTTCGGGCTGAAAAACACGTTTTGAAAGTGTGATGTTACTGCCCCATAACTTACATGGGGTTGACCAAACTTGCAGAAACATGTTTATTTCTGCTGAAAAACACGTTTTGACACTTTCTGTACACTGGGGTTAAGGGCTGAAGTGTGTGGGCTCTTCTGAGCCTTGCTGTTACAAGGAGATTCAGTTGTCTGAAAAAATGCGTTTATTTCGGGCTGAAAAACACGTTTTGAAAAGTGTTGATGTTACTGCTCCATAACTTACATGGGGTTGACCAAACTTGCAGAAACATGTTTATTTCTGCTGAAAAACACGTTTTGACACTTTCTGTACACTGGGGTTAAGGGCTGAGTGTGTGGGCTCTTCTGAGCCTTGCTGTTACAAGGAGAATCGGTTGCCTGAAAAACGCGTTTATTTCGGGCTGAAAAACACGTTTTGAAAAGTGTGATGTTACTGCCCCATAACTTTCATGGGGTTGACCAAACTTGCAGAAACATGTTTATTTCTGCTGAAAAACACGTTTTGACACTTTCTGTACACTGGGGTTAAGGGCTGAGTGTGTGGCTCTTCTGAGCCTTGCTGTTACATGGAGATTCAGTTGCTGAAAAAACGCGTTTATTTCGGGCTGAAAAACACGTTTGAAAAGTGCTCTGTTACTGCCCCATAACTTACATGGGGTTGACCAAACTTGCAGAAACATGTTTATTTCTGCTGAAAAACACGTTTTGACAGCTTTCTGTACACTGGGTTAAGGGCTGAGTGTGTGGGCTCTTCTGAGCCTTGCTGTTACAAGGAGATTCAGTTGTCTGAAAAAACTGCGTTTATTTCGGGCTGAAAAACACGTTTTGAAAAGTGTGATGTTACTGCCCCATAACTTACATGGGGTTGACCAAACTTGCAGAAACATGTTTATTTCTGCTGAAAACACGTTTTGACACTTTCTGTACACTGGGGTTAAGGGCTGAGTGTGTGGGCTCTTCTGAGCCTTGCTGTTACATGGAGATTCAGTTGTCTGAAAAACGCGTTTATTTCGGGCTGAAAAACACGTTTTGAAAAGTGTGATGTTACTGCCCCATAACTTACATGGGTTGACCAAACTTGCAGAAACATGTTTATTTCTGCTGAAAAACACGTTTTGACACTTCTGTACACTGGGGTTAAGGGCTGAGTGTGTGGCTCTTCTGAGCCTTGCTATTACAAGGAGATTCAGTTGTCTGAAAAAATGCGTTTATTTCGGGCTGAAAAACACGTTTTGAAAAGTGTGATGTTACTGCTCCATAACTTACATGGGGTTGACCAAACTTGCAGAAACATGTTTATTTCTGCTGAAAAACACGTTTTGACACTTTCTGTACACTGGGGTTAAGGGCTGAGTGTGTGGGCTCTTCTGAGCCTTGCTGTTACAAGGAGATTCGGTTGCCTGAAAAAACGCGTTTATTTCGGGCTGAAAAACACGTTTTGAAAAGTGTGATGTTACTGCCCCATAACTTACATTGGGTTGACCAAACTTGCAGAAACATGTTTATTTCTGCTGAAAACACGTTTTGACACTTTCTGTACACTGGGTTAAGGGCTGAGTGTGTGGGCTCTTCTGAGCCTTGCTGTTACATGGAGATTCAGTTGTCTGAAAAAACGCGTTTATTTCGGGCTGAAAAACACGTTTTTGAAAAGTGTGATGTTACTGCCCCATAACTTACATGGGGTTGACCAAACTTGCAGAAACATGTTTATTTCTGCTGAAAAACACGTTTTGACCCTTTCTGCACACTGGGGTTAAGGGCTGAGTGTGTGGGCTCTTCTGAGCCTTGCTGTTACAAGTAGATTCAGTTGCCTGAAAAAACGCGTTTATTTCGGGCTGAAAAACACGTTTTGAAAAGTGTGATGTTACTGCCCCATAACTTACATGGGGTTGACCAAACTTGCAGAAACATGTTTATTTCTGCTGAAAAACACGTTTTGACACTTTCTGTACACTGGGGTTAAGGGCTGAGTGTGTGGGCTCTTCTGAGCCTTGCTGTTACAAGGAGATTCGGTTGCCTGAAAAAACGCGTTTATTTCGGGCTGAAAAACACGTTTTGAAAAGTGTGATGTTACTGCCCCATAACTTACATGGGGTTGACCAAACTTGCAGAAACATGTTTATTTCTGCTGAAAAACACGTTTTGACCCTTTCTGCACACTGGGGTTAAGGGCTGAGTGTGTGGGCTCTTCTGAGCCTTGCTGTTACAAGTAGATTCAGTTGCCTGAAAAAACGCGTTTATTTCGGGCTGAAAAACACGTTTTGAAAAGTGCTCTGTTACTGCCCCATAACTTACATGGGGTTGACCAAACTTGCAGAAACATGTTTATTTCTGCTGAAAAACACGTTTTGACACTTTCTGTACACTGGGGTTAAGGGCTGAGTGTGTGGGCTCTTCTGAGCCTTGCTGTTACAAGGAGATTCAGTTGTCTGAAAAAACGCGTTTATTTCGGGCTGAAAAACACGTTTTGAAAAGTGTGATGTTACTGCCCCATAACTTACATGGGGTTGACCAAACTTGCAGAAACATGTTTATTTCTGCTGAAAAACACGTTTTGACACTTTCTGTACACTGGGGTTAAGGGCTGAGTGTGTGGGCTCTTCTGAGCCTTGCTATTACAAGGAGATTCAGTTGTCTGAAAAAACGCGTTTATTTCGGGCTGAAAAACACGTTTTGAAAAGTGAGATGTTACTGCTCCATAACTTACATGGGGTTGACCAAACTTGCAGAAACATGTTTATTTCTGCTGAAAAACACGTTTTGACCCTTTCTGCACACTGGGGTTAAGGGCTGAGTGTGTGGGCTCTTCTGAACCTTGCTGTTACAAGTAGATTCAGTTGCCTGAAAAAACGCGTTTATTTCGGGCTGAAAAACACGTTTTGAAAAGTGTGATGTTACTGCCCCATAACTTACATGGGGTTGACCAAACTTGCAGAAACATGTTTATTTCTGCTGAAAAACACGTTTTGACACTTTCTGTACACTGGGGTTAAGGGCTGAGTGTGTGGGCTCTTCTGAGCCTTGCTGTTACAAGAAGATTCAGTTGTCTGAAAAAACGCGTTTATTCCGGGCTGAAAAACACGTTTTGAAAAGTGTGATGTTACTGCCCCATAACTTACATGGGGTTGACCAAACTTGCAGAAACATGTTTATTTCTGCTGAAAAACACGTTTTGACACTTTCTGTACACTGGGGTTAAGGGCTGAGTGTGTGGGCTCTTCTGAGCCTTGCTGTTACCAGGAGATTCAGTTGTCTGAAAAAACGCGTTTATTTCGGGCTGAAAAACACGTTTTGAAAAGTGTGATGTTACTGCCCCATAACTTACATGGGGTTGACCAAACTTGCAGAAACATGTTTATTTCTGCTGAAAAACACGTTTTGACCCTTTCTGCACACTGGGGTTAAGGGCTGAGTGTGTGGGCTCTTCTGAGCCTTGCTGTTACAAGTAGATTCAGTTGCCTGAAAAAACGCGTTTATTTCGGACTGAAAAACACGTTTTTAAAAGTGTAATGTTACTGCCCCATAACTTACATGGGGTTGACCAAACTTGCAGAAACATGTTTATTTCTGCTGAAAAACACGTTTTGACACTTTCTGTACACTGGGGTTAAGGGCTGAGTGTGTGGGCTCTTCTGAGCCTTGCTGTTACAAGGAGATTCAGTTGTCTGAAAAAACGCGTTTATTTCGGGCTGAAAAACACGTTTTGAAAAGTGTGATGTTACTGCCCCATAACTTACATGGGGTTGACCAAACTTGCAGAAACATGTTTATTTCTGCTGAAAAACACGTTTTGACACTTTCTGTACACTGGGGTTAAGGGCTGAGTGTGTGGGCTCTTCTGAGCCTTGCTGTTACAAGGAGATTCAGTTGTCTGAAAAAACGCGTTTATTTCGGGCTGAAAAACACGTTTTGAAAAGTGTGATGTTACTGCTCCATAACTTACATGGGGTTGACCAAACTTGCAGAAACATGTTTATTTCTGCTGAAAAACACGTTTTGACACTTTCTGTACACTGGGGTTAAGGGCTGAGTGTGTGGGCTCTTCTGAGCCTTGCTGTTACAAGGAGATTCAGTTGCCTGAAAAAACGCGTTTATTTCGGGCTGAAAAACACGTTTTGAAAAGTGTGATGTTACTGCCCCATAACTTACATGGGGTTGACCAAACTTGCAGAAACATGTTTATTTCTGCTGAAAAACACGTTTTGACCCTTTCTGCACACTGGGGTTAAGGGCTGAGTGTGTGGGCTCTTCTGAGCCTTGCTGTTACAAGTAGATTCAGTTGCCTGAAAAAACGCGTTTATTTCGGGCTGAAAAACACGTTTTGAAAAGTGTTCTGTTACTGCCCCATAACTTACATGGGGTTGACCGAACTTGCAGAAACATGTTTATTTCTGCTGAAAAACACGTTTTGACACTTTCTGTACACTGGGGTTAAGGGCTGAGTGTGTGGGCTCTTCTGAGCCTTGCTGTTACAAGGAGATTCAGTTGTCTGAAAAAACGCGTTTATTTCGGGCTGAAAAACACGTTTTGAAAAGTGTGATGTTACTGCCCCATAACTTACATGGGGTTGACCAAACTTGCAGAAACATGTTTATTTCTGCTGAAAAACACGTTTTGACACTTTCTGTACACTGGGGTTAAGGGCTGAGTGTGTGGGCTCTTCTGAGCCTTGCTGTTACAAGGAGATTCGGTTGCCTGAAAAAACGCGTTTATTTCGGGCTGAAAAACAAGTTTTGAAAAGTGTGATGTTACTGCCCCATAACTTACATGGGGTTGACCAAACTTGCAGAAACATGTTTATTTCTGCTGAAAAACACGTTTTGACACTTTCTGCACAATGGGGTTAAGGGCTGAGTGTGTGGGCACTTCTGAGCCTTGCTGTTACAAGTAGATTCAGTTGTCTGAAAAAACGCGTTTATTTCGGGCTGAAAAACACGTTTTGAAAAGTGTGATGTTACTGCCCCATAACTTACATGGGGTTGACCAAACTTGCAGAAACATGTTTATTTCTGCTGAAAAACACGTTTTGACACTTTCTGTACACTGGGGTTAAGGGCTGAGTGTGTGGGCTCTTCTGAGCCTTGCTGTTACCAGGAGATTCAGTTGTCTGAAAAAACGCGTTTATTTCGGGCTGAAAAACACGTTTTGAAAAGTGTGATGTTACTGCCCCATAACTTACATGGGGTTGACCAAACTTGCAGAAACATGTTTATTTCTGCTGAAAAACACGTTTTGACCCTTTCTGCACACTGGGGTTAAGGGCTGAGTGTGTGGGCTCTTCTGAGCCTTGCTGTTACAAGTAGATTCAGTTGCCTGAAAAAACGCGTTTATTTCGGACTGAAAAACACGTTTTTAAAAGTGTAATGTTACTGCCCCATAACTTACATGGGGTTGACCAAACTTGCAGAAACATGTTTATTTCTGCTGAAAAACACGTTTTGACACTTTCTGTACACTGGGGTTAAGGGCTGAGTGTGTGGGCTCTTCTGAGCCTTGCTGTTACAAGGAGATTCAGTTGTCTGAAAAAACGCGTTTATTTCGGGCTGAAAAACACGTTTTGAAAAGTGTGATGTTACTGCCCCATAACTTACATGGGGTTGACCAAACTTGCAGAAACATGTTTATTTCTGCTGAAAAACACGTTTTGACACTTTCTGTACACTGGGGTTAAGGGCTGAGTGTGTGGGCTCTTCTGAGCCTTGCTGTTACAAGGAGATTCAGTTGTCTGAAAAAACGCGTTTATTTCGGGCTGAAAAACACGTTTTGAAAAGTGTGATGTTACTGCTCCATAACTTACATGGGGTTGACCAAACTTGCAGAAACATGTTTATTTCTGCTGAAAAACACGTTTTGACACTTTCTGTACACTGGGGTTAAGGGCTGAGTGTGTGGGCTCTTCTGAGCCTTGCTGTTACAAGGAGATTCAGTTGCCTGAAAAAACGCGTTTATTTCGGGCTGAAAAACACGTTTTGAAAAGTGTGATGTTACTGCCCCATAACTTACATGGGGTTGACCAAACTTGCAGAAACATGTTTATTTCTGCTGAAAAACACGTTTTGACCCTTTCTGCACACTGGGGTTAAGGGCTGAGTGTGTGGGCTCTTCTGAGCCTTGCTGTTACAAGTAGATTCAGTTGCCTGAAAAAACGCGTTTATTTCGGGCTGAAAAACACGTTTTGAAAAGTGTTCTGTTACTGCCCCATAACTTACATGGGGTTGACCGAACTTGCAGAAACATGTTTATTTCTGCTGAAAAACACGTTTTGACACTTTCTGTACACTGGGGTTAAGGGCTGAGTGTGTGGGCTCTTCTGAGCCTTGCTGTTACAAGGAGATTCAGTTGTCTGAAAAAACGCGTTTATTTCGGGCTGAAAAACACGTTTTGAAAAGTGTGATGTTACTGCCCCATAACTTACATGGGGTTGACCAAACTTGCAGAAACATGTTTATTTCTGCTGAAAAACACGTTTTGACACTTTCTGTACACTGGGGTTAAGGGCTGAGTGTGTGGGCTCTTCTGAGCCTTGCTGTTACAAGGAGATTCGGTTGCCTGAAAAAACGCGTTTATTTCGGGCTGAAAAACAAGTTTTGAAAAGTGTGATGTTACTGCCCCATAACTTACATGGGGTTGACCAAACTTGCAGAAACATGTTTATTTCTGCTGAAAAACACGTTTTGACACTTTCTGCACAATGGGGTTAAGGGCTGAGTGTGTGGGCACTTCTGAGCCTTGCTGTTACAAGTAGATTCAGTTGTCTGAAAAAACGCGTTTATTTCGGGCTGAAAAACACGTTTTGAAAAGTGTGATGTTACTGCCCCATAACTTACATGGGGTTGACCAAACTTGCAGAAACATGTTTATTTCTGCTGAAAAACACGTTTTGACACTTTCTGTACACTGGGGTTAAGGGCTGAGTGTGTGGGCTCTTCTGAGCCTTGCTGTTACCAGGAGATTCAGTTGTCTGAAAAAACGCGTTTATTTCGGGCTGAAAAACACGTTTTGAAAAGTGTGATGTTACTGCCCCATAACTTACATGGGGTTGACCAAACTTGCAGAACATGTTTATTTCTGCTGAAAAACACGTTTTGACCCTTTCTGCACACTGGGGTTAAGGGCTGAGTGTGTGGGCTCTTCTGAGCCTTGCTGTTACAAGTAGATTCAGTTGCCTGAAAAAACGCGTTTATTCGGACTGAAAAACACGTTTTTAAAAGTGTAATTGTTACTGCCCCATAACTTACATGGGGTTGACCAAACTTGCAGAAACATGTTTATTTCTGCTGAAAAACACGTTTTGACACTTCTGTACACTGGGGTTAAGGGCTGAGTGTGTGGGCTCTTCTGAGCCTTGCTGTTACAGGAGATTCAGTTGTCTGAAAAAACGCGTTTATTTCGGGCTGAAAAACACGTTTTGAAAAGTGTGATGTTACTGCCCCATAACTTACATGGGGTTGACCAAACTTGCAGAAACATGTTTATTTCTGCTGAAAAACACGTTTTGACACTTTCTGTACACTGGGGTTAAGGGCTGAGTGTGTGGGCTCTTCTGAGCCTTGCTGTTACAAGGAGATTCAGTTGTCTGAAAAACGCGTTTATTTCGGGCTGAAAAACACGTTTTGAAAAGTGTGATGTTACTGCTCCATAACTTACATGGGGTTGACCAAACTTGCAGAAACATGTTTATTTCTGCTGAAAAACACGTTTTGACACTTTCTGTACACTGGGGTTAAGGGCTGAGTGTGTGGGCTCTTCTGAGCCTTGCTGTTACAAGGAGATTCGGTTGCCTGAAAAAACGCGTTTATTTCGGGCTGAAAAACACGTTTTGAAAAGTGTGATGTTACTGCCCCATAACTTACATGGGGTTGACCAAACTTGCAGAAACATGTTTATTTCTGCTGAAAAACACGTTTTGACACTTTCTGTACACTGGGGTTAAGGGCTGAGTGTGTGGGCTCTTCTGAGCCTTGCTGTTACAAGGAGATTCGGTTGCCTGAAAAAACGCGTTTATTTCGGGCTGAAAAACACGTTTTGAAAAGTGTGATGTTACTGCCCCATAACTTACATGGGGTTGACCAAACTTGCAGAAACATGTTTATTTCTGCTGAAAAACACGTTTTGACCCTTTCTGCACACTGGGGTTAAGGGCTGAGTGTGTGGGCTCTTCTGAGCCTTGCTGTTACAAGTAGATTCAGTTGCCTGAAAAAACGCGTTTATTTCGGGCTGAAAAACACGTTTTGAAAAGTGAGATGTTACTGCTCCATAACTTACATGGGGTTGACCAAACTTGCAGAAACATGTTTATTTCTGCTGAAAAACACGTTTTGACACTTTCTGTACACTGGGGTTAAGGGCTGAGTGTGTGGGCTCTTCTGAGCCTTGCTGTTACAAGGAGATTCGGTTGCCTGAAAAAACGCGTTTATTTCGGGCTGAAAAACACGTTTTGAAAAGTGTGATGTTACTGCCCCATAACTTACATGGGGTTGACCAAACTTGCAGAAACATGTTTATTTCTGCTGAAAAACACGTTTTGACACTTTCTGTACACTGGGGTTAAGGGCTGAGTGTGTGGGCTCTTCTGAGCCTTGCTGTTACATGGAGATTCAGTTGTCTGAAAAAACGCGTTTATTTCGGGCTGAAAAACACGTTTTGAAAAGTGTGATGTTACTGCCCCATAACTTACATGGGGTTGACCAAACTTGCAGAAACATGTTTATTTCTGCTGAAAAACACGTTTTAACCCTTTCTGCACACTGGGGTTAAGGGCTGAGTGTGTGGGCTCTTCTGAGCCTTGCTGTTACATGGAGATTCAGTTGTCTGAAAAAACGCGTTTATTTCGGGCTGAAAAACACGTTTTGAAAAGTGTGATGTTACTGCCCCATAACTTACATGGGGTTGACCAAACTTGCAGAAACATGTTTATTTCTGCTGAAAAACACGTTTTGACCCTTTCTGCACACTGGGGTTAAGGGCTGAGTGTGTGGGCTCTTCTGAGCCTTGCTGTTACAAGTAGATTCAGTTGCCTGAAAAAACGCGTTTATTTCGGGCTGAAAAACACGTTTTGAAAAGTGTGATGTTACTGCCCCATAACTTACATGGGGTTGACCAAACTTGCAGAAACATGTTTATTTCTGCTGAAAAACACGTTTTGACACTTTCTGTACACTGGGGTTAAGGGCTGAGTGTGTGGGCTCTTCTGAGCCTTGCTGTTACAAGGAGATTCGGTTGCCTGAAAAAACGCGTTTATTTCGGGCTGAAAAACACGTTTTGAAAAGTGTGATGTTACTGCCCCATAACTTACATGGGGTTGACCAAACTTGCAGAAACATGTTTATTTCTGCTGAAAAACACGTTTTGACCCTTTCTGCACACTGGGGTTAAGGGCTGAGTGTGTGGGCTCTTCTGAGCCTTGCTGTTACAAGTAGATTCAGTTGCCTGAAAAAACGCGTTTATTTCGGGCTGAAAAACACGTTTTGAAAAGTGCTCTGTTACTGCCCCATAACTTACATGGGGTTGACCAAACTTGCAGAAACATGTTTATTTCTGCTGAAAAACACGTTTTGACACTTTCTGTACACTGGGGTTAAGGGCTGAGTGTGTGGGCTCTTCTGAGCCTTGCTGTTACAAGGAGATTCAGTTGTCTGAAAAAACGCGTTTATTTCGGGCTGAAAAACACGTTTTGAAAAGTGTGATGTTACTGCCCCATAACTTACATGGGGTTGACCAAACTTGCAGAAACATGTTTATTTCTGCTGAAAAACACGTTTTGACACTTTCTGTACACTGGGGTTAAGGGCTGAGTGTGTGGGCTCTTCTGAGCCTTGCTGTTACAAGTAGATTCAGTTGCCTGAAAAAACGCGTTTATTTCGGGCTGAAAAACACGTTTTGAAAAGTGTGATGTTACTGCTCCATAACTTACATGGGGTTGACCAAACTTGCAGAAACATGTTTATTTCTGCTGAAAAACACGTTTTGACACTTTCTGTACACTGGGGTTAAGGGCTGAGTGTGTGGGCTCTTCTGAGCCTTGCTGTTACAAGTAGATTCAGTTGCCTGAAAAAACGCGTTTATTTCGGGCTGAAAAACACGTTTTGAAAAGTGTGATGTTACTGCCCCATAACTTACATGGGGTTGACCAAACTTGCAGAAACATGTTTATTTCTACTGAACAACACGTTTTGACACTTTCTGTACACTGGGGTTAAGGGCTGAGTGTGTGGGCTCTTCTGAGCCTTGCTATTACAAGGAGATTCAGTTGTCTGAAAAAACGCGTTTATTTCGGGCTGAAAAACACGTTTTGAAAAGTGAGATGTTACTGCTCCATAACTTACATGGGGTTGACCAAACTTGCAGAAACATGTTTATTTCTGCTGAAAAACACGTTTTGACACTTTCTGTACACTGGGGTTAAGGGCTGAGTGTGTGGGCTCTTCTGAGCCTTGCTGTTACAAGGAGATTCGGTTGCCTGAAAAAACGCGTTTATTTCGGGCTGAAAAACACGTTTTGAAAAGTGTGATGTTACTGCCCCATAACTTACATGGGGTTGACCAAACTTGCAGAAACATGTTTATTTCTGCTGAAAAACACGTTTTGACACTTTCTGTACACTGGGGTTAAGGGCTGAGTGTGTGGGCTCTTCTGAGCCTTGCTGTTACATGGAGATTCAGTTGTCTGAAAAAACGCGTTTATTTCGGGCTGAAAAACACGTTTTGAAAAGTGTGATGTTACTGCCCCATAACTTACATGGGGTTGACCAAACTTGCAGAAACATGTTTATTTCTGCTGAAAAACACGTTTTAACCCTTTCTGCACACTGGGGTTAAGGGCTGAGTGTGTGGGCTCTTCTGAGCCTTGCTGTTACATGGAGATTCAGTTGTCTGAAAAAACGCGTTTATTTCGGGCTGAAAAACACGTTTTGAAAAGTGTGATGTTACTGCCCCATAACTTACATGGGGTTGACCAAACTTGCAGAAACATGTTTATTTCTGCTGAAAAACACGTTTTGACCCTTTCTGCACACTGGGGTTAAGGGCTGAGTGTGTGGGCTCTTCTGAGCCTTGCTGTTACAAGTAGATTCAGTTGCCTGAAAAAACGCGTTTATTTCGGGCTGAAAAACACGTTTTGAAAAGTGTGATGTTACTGCCCCATAACTTACATGGGGTTGACCAAACTTGCAGAAACATGTTTATTTCTGCTGAAAAACACGTTTTGACACTTTCTGTACACTGGGGTTAAGGGCTGAGTGTGTGGGCTCTTCTGAGCCTTGCTGTTACAAGGAGATTCGGTTGCCTGAAAAAACGCGTTTATTTCGGGCTGAAAAACACGTTTTGAAAAGTGTGATGTTACTGCCCCATAACTTACATGGGGTTGACCAAACTTGCAGAAACATGTTTATTTCTGCTGAAAAACACGTTTTGACACTTTCTGTACACTGGGGTTAAGGGCTGAGTGTGTGGGCTCTCTGAGCCTTGCTGTTACAAGGAGATTCAGTTGTCTGAAAAAACGCGTTTATTTCGGGCTGAAAAACACGTTTTGAAAAGTGTGATGTTACTGCCCCATAACTTACATGGGGTTGACCAAACTTGCAGAAACATGTTTATTTCTGCTGAAAAACACGTTTTGACACTTTCTGTACACTGGGGTTAAGGGCTGAGTGTGTGGGCTCTTCTGAGCCTTGCTATTACAAGGAGATTCAGTTGTCTGAAAAAATGCGTTTATTTCGGGCTGAAAAACACGTTTTGAAAAGTGTGATGTTACTGCTCCATAACTTACATGGGGTTGACCAAACTTGCAGAAACATGTTTATTTCTGCTGAAAAACACGTTTTGACACTTTCTGTACACTGGGGTTAAGGGCTGAGTGTGTGGGCTCTTCTGAGCCTTGCTGTTACATGGAGATTCAGTTGTCTGAAAAAACGCGTTTATTTCGGGCTGAAAAACACGTTTTGAAAAGTGTGATGTTACTGCCCCATAACTTACATGGGGTTGACCAAACTTGCAGAAACATGTTTATTTCTGCTGAAAAACACGTTTTGACCCTTTCTGCACACTGGGGTTAAGGGCTGAGTGTGTGGGCTCTTCTGAGCCTTGCTGTTACAAGTAGATTCAGTTGCCTGAAAAAACGCGTTTATTTCGGGCTGAAAAACACGTTTTGAAAAGTGTGATGTTACTGCCCCATAACTTACATGGGGTTGACCAAACTTGCAGAAACATGTTTATTTCTGCTGAAAAACACGTTTTGACACTTTCTGTACACTGGGGTTAAGGGCTGAGTGTGTGGGCTCTTCTGAGCCTTGCTGTTACAAGAAGATTCAGTTGTCTGAAAAAACGCGTTTATTCCGGGCTGAAAAACACGTTTTGAAAAGTGTGATGTTACTGCCCCATAACTTACATGGGGTTGACCAAACTTGCAGAAACATGTTTATTTCTGCTGAAAAACACGTTTTGACACTTTCTGTACACTGGGGTTAAGGGCTGAGTGTGTGGGCTCTTCTGAGCCTTGCTGTTTCAAGGAGATTCGGTTGCCTGAAAAAACGCGTTTATTTCGGGCTGAAAAACACGTTTTGAAAAGTGTGATGTTACTGCCCCATAACTTACATGGGGTTGACCAAACTTGCAGAAACATGTTTATTTCTGCTGAAAAACACGTTTTGACACTTTCTGTACACTGGGGTTAAGGGCTGAGTGTGTGGGCTCTTCTGAGCCTTGCTGTTACATGGAGATTCAGTTGTCTGAAAAAACGCGTTTATTTCGGGCTGAAAAACACGTTTTGAAAAGTGTGATGTTACTGCCCCATAACTTACATGGGGTTGACCAAACTTGCAGAAACATGTTTATTTCTGCTGAAAAACACGTTTTGACACTTTCTGTACACTGGGGTTAAGGGCTGAGTGTGTGGGCTCTTCTGAGCCTTGCTGTTACAAGGAGATTAAGTTGTCTGAAAAAACGCGTTTATTTCGGGCTGAAAAACACGTTTTGAAAAGTGTGATGTTACTGCCCCATAACTTACATGGGGTTGACCAAACTTGCAGAAACATGTTTATTTCTGCTGGAAAACACGTTTTGACACTTTCTGTACACTGGGGTTAAGGGCTGAGTGTGTGGGCTCTTCTGAGCCTTGCTGTTACAAGGAGATTCAGTTGTCTGAAAAAACGCGTTTATTTCGGGCTGAAAAACACGTTTTGAAAAGTGTGATGTTACTGCCCCATAACTTACATGGGGTTGACCAAACTTGCAGAAACATGTTTATTTCTGCTGAAAAACACGTTTTGACACTTTCTGTACACTGGGGTTAAGGGCTGAGTGTGTGGGCTCTTCTGAGCCTTGCTGTTACATGGAGATTCAGTTGTCTGAAAAAACGCGTTTATTTCGGGCTGAAAAACACATTTTGAAAAGTGTGATGTTACTGCCCCATAACTTACATGGGGTTGACCAAACTTGCAGAAACATGTTTATTTCTGCTGAAAAACACGTTTTGACCCTTTCTGCACACTGGGGTTAAGGGCTGAGTGTGTGGGCTCTTCTGAGCCTTGCTGTTACAAGTAGATTCAGTTGCCTGAAAAAACGCGTTTATTTCGGGCTGAAAAACACGTTTTGAAAAGTGTGATGTTACTGCCCCATAACTTACATGGGGTTGACCAAACTTGCAGAAACATGTTTATTTCTGCTGAAAAACACGTTTTGACACTTTCTGTACACTGGGGTTAAGGGCTGAGTGTGTGGGCTCTTCTGAGCCTTGCTGTTACAAGGAGATTCGGTTGCCTGAAAAAACGCGTTTATTTCGGGCTGAAAAACACGTTTTGAAAAGTGTGATGTTACTGCCCCATAACTTACATGGGGTTGACCAAACTTGCAGAAACATGTTTATTTCTGCTGAAAAACACGTTTTGACCCTTTCTGCACACTGGGGTTAAGGGCTGAGCGTGTGGGCTCTTCTGAGCCTTGCTGTTACAAGTAGATTCAGTTGCCTGAAAAAACGCGTTTATTTCGGGCTGAAAAACACGTTTTGAAAAGTGCTCTGTTACTGCCCCATAACTTACATGGGGTTGACCAAACTTGCAGAAACATGTTTATTTCTGCTGAAAAACACGTTTTGACACTTTCTGTACACTGGGGTTAAGGGCTGTGTGTGTGGGCTCTTCTGAGCCTTGCTGTTACAAGGAGATTCAGTTGTCTGAAAAAACGCGTTTATTTCGGGCTGAAAAACACGTTTTGAAAAGTGTGATGTTACTGCCCCATAACTTACATGGGGTTGACCAAACTTGCAGAAACATGTTTATTTCTACTGAAAAACACGTTTTGACACTTTCTGTACACTGGGGTTAAGGGCTGAGTGTGTGGGCTCTTCTGAGCCTTGCTATTACAAGGAGATTCAGTTGTCTGAAAAAACGCGTTTATTTCGGGCTGAAAAACACGTTTTGAAAAGTGAGATGTTACTGCTCCATAACTTACATGGGGTTGACCAAACTTGCAGAAACATGTTTATTTCTGCTGAAAAACACGTTTTGACACTTTCTGTACACTGGGGTTAAGGGCTGAGTGTGTGGGCTCTTCTGAGCCTTGCTGTTACAAGGAGATTCGGTTGCCTGAAAAAACGCGTTTATTTCGGGCTGAAAAACACGTTTTGAAAAGTGTGATGTTACTGCCCCATAACTTACATGGGGTTGACCAAACTTGCAGAAACATGTTTATTTCTGCTGAAAAACACGTTTTGACACTTTCTGTACACTGGGGTTAAGGGCTGAGTGTGTGGGCTCTTCTGAGCCTTGCTGTTACATGGAGATTCAGTTGTCTGAAAAAACGCGTTTATTTCGGGCTGAAAAACACGTTTTGAAAAGTGTGATGTTACTGCCCCATAACTTACATGGGGTTGACCAAACTTGCAGAAACATGTTTATTTCTGCTGAAAAACACGTTTTAACCCTTTCTGCACACTGGGGTTAAGGGCTGAGTGTGTGGGCTCTTCTGAGCCTTGCTGTTACATGGAGATTCAGTTGTCTGAAAAAACGCGTTTATTTCGGGCTGAAAAACACGTTTTGAAAAGTGTGATGTTACTGCCCCATAACTTACATGGGGTTGACCAAACTTGCAGAAACATGTTTATTTCTGCTGAAAAACACGTTTTGACCCTTTCTGCACACTGGGGTTAAGGGCTGAGTGTGTGGGCTCTTCTGAGCCTTGCTGTTACAAGTAGATTCAGTTGCCTGAAAAAACGCGTTTATTTCGGGCTGAAAAACACGTTTTGAAAAGTGTGATGTTACTGCCCCATAACTTACATGGGGTTGACCAAACTTGCAGAAACATGTTTATTTCTGCTGAAAAACACGTTTTGACACTTTCTGTACACTGGGGTTAAGGGCTGAGTGTGTGGGCTCTTCTGAGCCTTGCTGTTACAAGGAGATTCGGTTGCCTGAAAAAACGCGTTTATTTCGGGCTGAAAAACACGTTTTGAAAAGTGTGATGTTACTGCCCCATAACTTACATGGGGTTGACCAAACTTGCAGAAACATGTTTATTTCTGCTGAAAAACACGTTTTGACCCTTTCTGCACACTGGGGTTAAGGGCTGAGTGTGTGGGCTCTTCTGAGCCTTGCTGTTACAAGTAGATTCAGTTGCCTGAAAAAACGCGTTTATTTCGGGCTGAAAAACACGTTTTGAAAAGTGCTCTGTTACTGCCCCATAACTTACATGGGGTTGACCAAACTTGCAGAAACATGTTTATTTCTGCTGAAAAACACGTTTTGACACTTTCTGTACACTGGGGTTAAGGGCTGAGTGTGTGGGCTCTTCTGAGCCTTGCTATTACAAGGAGATTCAGTTGTCTGAAAAAACGCGTTTATTTCGGGCTGAAAAACACGTTTTGAAAAGTGTGATGTTACTGCTCCATAACTTACATGGGGTTGACCAAACTTGCAGAAACATGTTTATTTCTGCTGAAAAACACGTTTTGACACTTTCTGTACACTGGGGTTAAGGGCTGAGTGTGTGGGCTCTTCTGAGCCTTGCTGTTACAAGGAGATTCAGTTGTCTGAAAAAACGCGTTTATTTCGGGCTGAAAAACACGTTTTGAAAAGTGTGATGTTACTGCCCCATAACTTACATGGGGTTGACCAAACTTGCAGAAACATGTTTATTTCTGCTGAAAAACACGTTTTGACCCTTTCTGCACACTGGGGTTAAGGGCTGAGTGTGTGGGCTCTTCTGAGCCTTGCTGTTACAAGTAGATTCAGTTGCCTGAAAAAACGCGTTTATTTCGGGCTGAAAAACACGTTTTGAAAAGTGTGATGTTACTGCCCCATAACTTACATGGGGTTGACCAAACTTGCAGAAACATGTTTATTTCTGCTGAAAAACACGTTTTGACACTTTCTGTACACTGGGGTTAAGGGCTGAGTGTGTGGGCTCTTCTGAGCCTTGCTGTTACAAGAAGATTCAGTTGTCTGAAAAAACGCGTTTATTCCGGGCTGAAAAACACGTTTTGAAAAGTGTGATGTTACTGCCCCATAACTTACATGGGGTTGACCAAACTTGCAGAAACATGTTTATTTCTGCTGAAAAACACGTTTTGACACTTTCTGTACACTGGGGTTAAGGGCTGAGTGTGTGGGCTCTTCTGAGCCTTGCTGTTTCAAGGAGATTCGGTTGCCTGAAAAAACGCGTTTATTTCGGGCTGAAAAACACGTTTTGAAAAGTGTGATGTTACTGCCCCATAACTTACATGGGGTTGACCAAACTTGCAGAAACATGTTTATTTCTGCTGAAAAACACGTTTTGACACTTTCTGTACACTGGGGTTAAGGGCTGAGTGTGTGGGCTCTTCTGAGCCTTGCTGTTACATGGAGATTCAGTTGTCTGAAAAAACGCGTTTATTTCGGGCTGAAAAACACGTTTTGAAAAGTGTGATGTTACTGCCCCATAACTTACATGGGGTTGACCAAACTTGCAGAAACATGTTTATTTCTGCTGAAAAACACGTTTTGACACTTTCTGTACACTGGGGTTAAGGGCTGAGTGTGTGGGCTCTTCTGAGCCTTGCTGTTACAAGGAGATTCAGTTGTCTGAAAAAACGCGTTTATTTCGGGCTGAAAAACACGTTTTGAAAAGTGTGATGTTACTGCCCCATAACTTACATGGGGTTGACCAAACTTGCAGAAACATGTTTATTTCTGCTGGAAAACACGTTTTGACACTTTCTGTACACTGGGGTTAAGGGCTGAGTGTGTGGGCTCTTCTGAGCCTTGCTGTTACAAGGAGATTCAGTTGTCTGAAAAAACGCGTTTATTTCGGGCTGAAAAACACGTTTTGAAAAGTGTGATGTTACTGCCCCATAACTTACATGGGGTTGACCAAACTTGCAGAAACATGTTTATTTCTGCTGAAAAACACGTTTTGACACTTTCTGTACACTGGGGTTAAGGGCTGAGTGTGTGGGCTCTTCTGAGCCTTGCTGTTACAAGGAGATTCGGTTGCCTGAAAAAACGCGTTTATTTCGGGCTGAAAAACAAGTTTTGAAAAGTGTGATGTTACTGCCCCATAACTTACATGGGGTTGACCAAACTTGCAGAAACATGTTTATTTCTGCTGAAAAACACGTTTTGACACTTTCTGCACAATGGGGTTAAGGGCTGAGTGTGTGGGCACTTCTGAGCCTTGCTGTTACAAGTAGATTCAGTTGTCTGAAAAAACGCGTTTATTTCGGGCTGAAAAACACGTTTTGAAAAGTGTGATGTTACTGCCCCATAACTTACATGGGGTTGACCAAACTTGCAGAAACATGTTTATTTCTGCTGAAAAACACGTTTTGACACTTTCTGTACACTGGGGTTAAGGGCTGAGTGTGTGGGCTCTTCTGAGCCTTGCTATTACAAGGAGATTCAGTTGTCTGAAAAAATGCGTTTATTTCGGGCTGAAAAACACGTTTTGAAAAGTGTGATGTTACTGCTCCATAACTTACATGGGGTTGACCAAACTTGCAGAAACATGTTTATTTCTGCTGAAAAACACGTTTTGACACTTTCTGTACACTGGGGTTAAGGGCTGAGTGTGTGGGCTCTTCTGAGCCTTGCTGTTACAAGGAGATTCGGTTGCCTGAAAAAACGCGTTTATTTCGGGCTGAAAAACACGTTTTGAAAAGTGTGATGTTACTGCCCCATAACTTACATGGGGTTGACCAAACTTGCAGAAACATGTTTATTTCTGCTGAAAAACACGTTTTGACACTTTCTGTACACTGGGGTTAAGGGCTGAGTGTGTGGGCTCTTCTGAGCCTTGCTGTTACATGGAGATTCAGTTGTCTGAAAAAACGCGTTTATTTCGGGCTGAAAAACACATTTTGAAAAGTGTGATGTTACTGCCCCATAACTTACATGGGGTTGACCAAACTTGCAGAAACATGTTTATTTCTGCTGAAAAACACGTTTTGACCCTTTCTGCACACTGGGGTTAAGGGCTGAGTGTGTGGGCTCTTCTGAGCCTTGCTGTTACAAGTAGATTCAGTTGCCTGAAAAAACGCGTTTATTTCGGGCTGAAAAACACGTTTTGAAAAGTGTGATGTTACTGCCCCATAACTTACATGGGGTTGACCAAACTTGCAGAAACATGTTTATTTCTGCTGAAAAACACGTTTTGACACTTTCTGCACAATGGGGTTAAGGGCTGAGTGTGTGGGCTCTTCTGAGCCTTGCTGTTACAAGGAGATTCGGTTGCCTGAAAAAACGCGTTTATTTCGGGCTGAAAAACACGTTTTGAAAAGTGTGATGTTACTGCCCCATAACTTACATGGGGTTGACCAAACTTGCAGAAACATGTTTATTTCTGCTGAAAAACACGTTTTGACCCTTTCTGCACACTGGGGTTAAGGGCTGAGCGTGTGGGCTCTTCTGAGCCTTGCTGTTACAAGTAGATTCAGTTGCCTGAAAAAACGCGTTTATTTCGGGCTGAAAAACACGTTTTGAAAAGTGCTCTGTTACTGCCCCATAACTTACATGGGGTTGACCAAACTTGCAGAAACATGTTTATTTCTGCTGAAAAACACGTTTTGACACTTTCTGTACACTGGGGTTAAGGGCTGTGTGTGTGGGCTCTTCTGAGCCTTGCTGTTACAAGGAGATTCAGTTGTCTGAAAAAACGCGTTTATTTCGGGCTGAAAAACACGTTTTGAAAAGTGTGATGTTACTGCCCCATAACTTACATGGGGTTGACCAAACTTGCAGAAACATGTTTATTTCTACTGAAAAACACGTTTTGACACTTTCTGTACACTGGGGTTAAGGGCTGAGTGTGTGGGCTCTTCTGAGCCTTGCTATTACAAGGAGATTCAGTTGTCTGAAAAAACGCGTTTATTTCGGGCTGAAAAACACGTTTTGAAAAGTGAGATGTTACTGCTCCATAACTTACATGGGGTTGACCAAACTTGCAGAAACATGTTTATTTCTGCTGAAAAACACGTTTTGACACTTTCTGTACACTGGGGTTAAGGGCTGAGTGTGTGGGCTCTTCTGAGCCTTGCTGTTACAAGGAGATTCGGTTGCCTGAAAAAACGCGTTTATTTCGGGCTGAAAAACACGTTTTGAAAAGTGTGATGTTACTGCCCCATAACTTACATGGGGTTGACCAAACTTGCAGAAACATGTTTATTTCTGCTGAAAAACACGTTTTGACACTTTCTGTACACTGGGGTTAAGGGCTGAGTGTGTGGGCTCTTCTGAGCCTTGCTGTTACATGGAGATTCAGTTGTCTGAAAAAACGCGTTTATTTCGGGCTGAAAAACACGTTTTGAAAAGTGTGATGTTACTGCCCCATAACTTACATGGGGTTGACCAAACTTGCAGAAACATGTTTATTTCTGCTGAAAAACACGTTTTAACCCTTTCTGCACACTGGGGTTAAGGGCTGAGTGTGTGGGCTCTTCTGAGCCTTGCTGTTACATGGAGATTCAGTTGTCTGAAAAAACGCGTTTATTTCGGGCTGAAAAACACGTTTTGAAAAGTGTGATGTTACTGCCCCATAACTTACATGGGGTTGACCAAACTTGCAGAAACATGTTTATTTCTGCTGAAAAACACGTTTTGACCCTTTCTGCACACTGGGGTTAAGGGCTGAGTGTGTGGGCTCTTCTGAGCCTTGCTGTTACAAGTAGATTCAGTTGCCTGAAAAAACGCGTTTATTTCGGGCTGAAAAACACGTTTTGAAAAGTGTGATGTTACTGCCCCATAACTTACATGGGGTTGACCAAACTTGCAGAAACATGTTTATTTCTGCTGAAAAACACGTTTTGACACTTTCTGTACACTGGGGTTAAGGGCTGAGTGTGTGGGCTCTTCTGAGCCTTGCTGTTACAAGGAGATTCGGTTGCCTGAAAAAACGCGTTTATTTCGGGCTGAAAAACACGTTTTGAAAAGTGTGATGTTACTGCCCCATAACTTACATGGGGTTGACCAAACTTGCAGAAACATGTTTATTTCTGCTGAAAAACACGTTTTGACCCTTTCTGCACACTGGGGTTAAGGGCTGAGTGTGTGGGCTCTTCTGAGCCTTGCTGTTACAAGTAGATTCAGTTGCCTGAAAAAACGCGTTTATTTCGGGCTGAAAAACACGTTTTGAAAAGTGCTCTGTTACTGCCCCATAACTTACATGGGGTTGACCAAACTTGCAGAAACATGTTTATTTCTGCTGAAAAACACGTTTTGACACTTTCTGTACACTGGGGTTAAGGGCTGAGTGTGTGGGCTCTTCTGAGCCTTGCTGTTACAAGTAGATTCAGTTGCCTGAAAAAACGCGTTTATTTCGGGCTGAAAAACACGTTTTGAAAAGTGTGATGTTACTGCCCCATAACTTACATGGGGTTGACCAAACTTGCAGAAACATGTTTATTTCTGCTGAAAAACACGTTTTGACCCTTTCTGCACACTGGGGTTAAGGGCTGAGTGTGTGGGCTCTTCTGAGCCTTGCTGTTACAAGGAGATTCAGTTGTCTGAAAAAACGCGTTTATTTCGGGCTGAAAAACACGTTTTGAAAAGTGTGATGTTACTGCCCCATAACTTACATGGGGTTGACCAATCTTGCAGAAACATGTTTATTTCTGCTGAAAAACACGTTTTGACACTTTCTGTACACTGGGGTTAAGGGCTGAGTGTGTGGGCTCTTCTGAGCCTTGCTGTTACAAGGAGATTCGGTTGCCTGAAAAAACGCGTTTATTTCGGGCTGAAAAACACGTTTTGAAAAGTGTGATGTTACTGCCCCATAACTTACATGGGG
Organism: Lepisosteus oculatus; assembly: GCF_040954835.1. NCBI lineage: Eukaryota > Metazoa > Chordata > Actinopteri > Semionotiformes > Lepisosteidae > Lepisosteus > Lepisosteus oculatus. The sequence continues at coordinate 28,252 of NW_027168121.1, forward strand.
TTGACCAAACTTGCAGAAACATGTTTATTTCTGCTGAAAAACACGTTTTGACCCTTTCTGCACACTGGGGTTAAGGGCTGAGCGTGTGGGCTCTTCTGAGCCTTGCTGTTACAAGTAGATTCAGTTGCCTGAAAAAACGCGTTTATTTCGGGCTGAAAAACACGTTTTGAAAAGTGCTCTGTTACTGCCCCATAACTTACATGGGGTTGACCAAACTTGCAGAAACATGTTTATTTCTGCTGAAAAACACGTTTTGACACTTTCTGTACACTGGGGTTAAGGGCTGTGTGTGTGGGCTCTTCTGAGCCTTGCTGTTACAAGGAGATTCAGTTGTCTGAAAAAACGCGTTTATTTCGGGCTGAAAAACACGTTTTGAAAAGTGCTCTGTTACTGCCCCATAACTTACATGGGGTTGACCAAACTTGCAGAAACATGTTTATTTCTACTGAAAAACACGTTTTGACACTTTCTGTACACTGGGGTTAAGGGCTGAGTGTGTGGGCTCTTCTGAGCCTTGCTATTACAAGGAGATTCAGTTGCCTGAAAAAACGCGTTTATTTCGGGCTGAAAAACACGTTTTGAAAAGTGTGATGTTACTGCCCCATAACTTACATGGGGTTGACCAAACTTGCAGAAACATGTTTATTTCTGCTGAAAAACACGTTTTGACACTTTCTGTACACTGGGGTTAAGGGCTGAGTGTGTGGGCTCTTCTGAGCCTTGCTGTTACAAGGAGATTCGGTTGCCTGAAAAAACGCGTTTATTTCGGGCTGAAAAACACGTTTTGAAAAGTGTGATGTTACTGCCCCATAACTTACATGGGGTTGACCAAACTTGCAGAAACATGTTTATTTCTGCTGAAAAACACGTTTTGACCCTTTCTGCACACTGGGGTTAAGGGCTGAGTGTGTGGGCTCTTCTGAGCCTTGCTGTTACAAGTAGATTCAGTTGCCTGAAAAAACGCGTTTATTTCGGGCTGAAAAACACGTTTTGAAAAGTGCTCTGTTACTGCCCCATAACTTACATGGGGTTGACCAAACTTGCAGAAACATGTTTATTTCTGCTGAAAAACACGTTTTGACACTTTCTGTACACTGGGGTTAAGGGCTGAGTGTGTGGGCTCTTCTGAGCCTTGCTATTACAAGGAGATTCAGTTGTCTGAAAAAACGCGTTTATTTCGGGCTGAAAAACACGTTTTGAAAAGTGTGATGTTACTGCTCCATAACTTACATGGGGTTGACCAAACTTGCAGAAACATGTTTATTTCTGCTGAAAAACACGTTTTGACACTTTCTGTACACTGGGGTTAAGGGCTGAGTGTGTGGGCTCTTCTGAGCCTTGCTGTTACAAGGAGATTCGGTTGCCTGAAAAAACGCGTTTATTTCGGGCTGAAAAACACGTTTTGAAAAGTGTGATGTTACTGCCCCATAACTTACATGGGGTTGACCAAACTTGCAGAAACATGTTTATTTCTGCTGAAAAACACGTTTTGACACTTTCTGTACACTGGGGTTAAGGGCTGAGTGTGTGGGCTCTTCTGAGCCTTGCTGTTACAAGGAGATTCGGTTGCCTGAAAAAACGCGTTTATTTCGGGCTGAAAAACACGTTTTGAAAAGTGTGATGTTACTGCCCCATAACTTACATGGGGTTGACCAAACTTGCAGAAACATGTTTATTTCTGCTGAAAAACACGTTTTGACCCTTTCTGCACACTGGGGTTAAGGGCTGAGCGTGTGGGCTCTTCTGAGCCTTGCTGTTACAAGTAGATTCAGTTGCCTGAAAAAACGCGTTTATTTCGGGCTGAAAAACACGTTTTGAAAAGTGCTCTGTTACTGCCCCATAACTTACATGGGGTTGACCAAACTTGCAGAAACATGTTTATTTCTGCTGAAAAACACGTTTTGACACTTTCTGTACACTGGGGTTAAGGGCTGTGTGTGTGGGCTCTTCTGAGCCTTGCTGTTACAAGGAGATTCAGTTGTCTGAAAAAACGCGTTTATTTCGGGCTGAAAAACACGTTTTGAAAAGTGTGATGTTACTGCCCCATAACTTACATGGGGTTGACCAAACTTGCAGAAACATGTTTATTTCTACTGAAAAACACGTTTTGACACTTTCTGTACACTGGGGTTAAGGGCTGAGTGTGTGGGCTCTTCTGAGCCTTGCTATTACAAGGAGATTCAGTTGTCTGAAAAAACGCGTTTATTTCGGGCTGAAAAACACGTTTTGAAAAGTGAGATGTTACTGCTCCATAACTTACATGGGGTTGACCAAACTTGCAGAAACATGTTTATTTCTGCTGAAAAACACGTTTTGACACTTTCTGTACACTGGGGTTAAGGGCTGAGTGTGTGGGCTCTTCTGAGCCTTGCTGTTACAAGGAGATTCGGTTGCCTGAAAAAACGCGTTTATTTCGGGCTGAAAAACACGTTTTGAAAAGTGTGATGTTACTGCCCCATAACTTACATGGGGTTGACCAAACTTGCAGAAACATGTTTATTTCTGCTGAAAAACACGTTTTGACCCTTTCTGCACACTGGGGTTAAGGGCTGAGCGTGTGGGCTCTTCTGAGCCTTGCTGTTACAAGTAGATTCAGTTGCCTGAAAAAACGCGTTTATTTCGGGCTGAAAAACACGTTTTGAAAAGTGCTCTGTTACTGCCCCATAACTTACATGGGGTTGACCAAACTTGCAGAAACATGTTTATTTCTGCTGAAAAACACGTTTTGACACTTTCTGTACACTGGGGTTAAGGGCTGTGTGTGTGGGCTCTTCTGAGCCTTGCTGTTACAAGGAGATTCAGTTGCCTGAAAAAACGCGTTTATTTCGGGCTGAAAAACACGTTTTGAAAAGTGTGATGTTACTGCCCCATAACTTACATGGGGTTGACCAAACTTGCAGAAACATGTTTATTTCTGCTGAAAAACACGTTTTGACACTTTCTGTACACTGGGGTTAAGGGCTGAGTGTGTGGGCTCTTCTGAGCCTTGCTGTTACAAGGAGATTCAGTTGTCTGAAAAAACGCGTTTATTTCGGGCTGAAAAACACGTTTTGAAAAGTGTGATGTTACTGCCCCATAACTTACATGGGGTTGACCAAACTTGCAGAAACATGTTTATTTCTGCTGAAAAACACGTTTTGACACTTTCTGTACACTGGGGTTAAGGGCTGAGTGTGTGGGCTCTTCTGAGCCTTGCTGTTACAAGGAGATTCGGTTGCCTGAAAAAACGCGTTTATTTCGGGCTGAAAAACACGTTTTGAAAAGTGTGATGTTACTGCCCCATAACTTACATGGGGTTGACCAAACTTGAAGAAACATGTTTATTTCTGCTGAAAAACACGTTTTGACCCTTTCTGCACACTGGGGTTAAGGGCTGAGCGTGTGGGCTCTTCTGAGCCTTGCTGTTACAAGTAGATTCAGTTGCCTGAAAAAACGCGTTTATTTCGGGCTGAAAAACACGTTTTGAAAAGTGCTCTGTTACTGCCCCATAACTTACATGGGGTTGACCAAACTTGCAGAAACATGTTTATTTCTGCTGAAAAACACGTTTTGACACTTTCTGTACACTGGGGTTAAGGGCTGTGTGTGTGGGCTCTTCTGAGCCTTGCTGTTACAAGGAGATTCAGTTGTCTGAAAAAACGCGTTTATTTCGGGCTGAAAAACACGTTTTGAAAAGTGCTCTGTTACTGCCCCATAACTTACATGGGGTTGACCAAACTTGCAGAAACATGTTTATTTCTACTGAAAAACACGTTTTGACACTTTCTGTACACTGGGGTTAAGGGCTGAGTGTGTGGGCTCTTCTGAGCCTTGCTATTACAAGGAGATTCAGTTGTCTGAAAAAACGCGTTTATTTCGGGCTGAAAAACACGTTTTGAAAAGTGAGATGTTACTGCTCCATAACTTACATGGGGTTGACCAAACTTGCAGAAACATGTTTATTTCTGCTGAAAAACACGTTTTGACACTTTCTGTACACTGGGGTTAAGGGCTGAGTGTGTGGGCTCTTCTGAGCCTTGCTGTTACAAGGAGATTCGGTTGCCTGAAAAAACGCGTTTATTTCGGGCTGAAAAACACGTTTTGAAAAGTGTGATGTTACTGCCCCATAACTTATATGGGGTTGACCAAACTTGCAGAAACATGTTTATTTCTGCTGAAAAACACGTTTTGACACTTTCTGTACACTGGGGTTAAGGGCTGAGTGTGTGGGCTCTTCTGAGCCTTGCTGTTACATGGAGATTCGGTTGCCTGAAAAAACGCGTTTATTTCGGGCTGAAAAACACGTTTTGAAAAGTGTGATGTTACTGCCCCATAACTTACATGGGGTTGACCAAACTTGCAGAAACATGTTTATTTCTGCTGAAAAACACGTTTTAACCCTTTCTGCACACTGGGGTTAAGGGCTGAGTGTGTGGGCTCTTCTGAGCCTTGCTGTTACATGGAGATTCAGTTGTCTGAAAAAACGCGTTTATTTCGGGCTGAAAAACACGTTTTGAAAAGTGTGATGTTACTGCCCCATAACTTACATGGGGTTGACCAAACTTGCAGAAACATGTTTATTTCTGCTGAAAAACACGTTTTGACCCTTTCTGCACACTGGGGTTAAGGGCTGAGTGTGTGGGCTCTTCTGAGCCTTGCTGTTACAAGTAGATTCAGTTGCCTGAAAAAACGCGTTTATTTCGGGCTGAAAAACACGTTTTGAAAAGTGTGATGTTACTGCCCCATAACTTACATGGGGTTGACCAAACTTGCAGAAACATGTTTATTTCTGCTGAAAAACACGTTTTGACACTTTCTGTACACTGGGGTTAAGGGCTGAGTGTGTGGGCTCTTCTGAGCCTTGCTGTTACAAGGAGATTCGGTTGCCTGAAAAAACGCGTTTATTTCGGGCTGAAAAACACGTTTTGAAAAGTGTGATGTTACTGCCCCATAACTTACATGGGGTTGACCAAACTTGCAGAAACATGTTTATTTCTGCTGAAAAACACGTTTTGACCCTTTCTGCACACTGGGGTTAAGGGCTGAGTGTGTGGGCTCTTCTGAGCCTTGCTGTTACAAGTAGATTCAGTTGCCTGAAAAAACGCGTTTATTTCGGGCTGAAAAACACGTTTTGAAAAGTGTGATGTTACTGCCCCATAACTTACATGGGGTTGACCAAACTTGCAGAAACATGTTTATTTCTGCTGAAAAACACGTTTTGACACTTTCTGTACACTGGGGTTAAGGGCTGAGTGTGTGGGCTCTTCTGAGCCTTGCTGTTACAAGGAGATTCGGTTGCCTGAAAAAACGCGTTTATTTCGGGCTGAAAAACACGTTTTGAAAAGTGTGATGTTACTGCCCCATAACTTACATGGGGTTGACCAAACTTGCAGAAACATGTTTATTTCTGCTGAAAAACACGTTTTGACCCTTTCTGCACACTGGGGTTAAGGGCTGAGTGTGTGGGCTCTTCTGAGCCTTGCTGTTACAAGTAGATTCAGTTGCCTGAAAAAACGCGTTTATTTCGGGCTGAAAAACACGTTTTGAAAAGTGCTCTGTTACTGCCCCATAACTTACATGGGGTTGACCAAACTTGCAGAAACATGTTTATTTCTGCTGAAAAACACGTTTTGACACTTTCTGTACACTGGGGTTAAGGGCTGAGTGTGTGGGCTCTTCTGAGCCTTGCTATTACAAGGAGATTCAGTTGTCTGAAAAAACGCGTTTATTTCGGGCTGAAAAACACGTTTTGAAAAGTGTGATGTTACTGCTCCATAACTTACATGGGGTTGACCAAACTTGCAGAAACATGTTTATTTCTGCTGAAAAACACGTTTTGACACTTTCTGTACACTGGGGTTAAGGGCTGAGTGTGTGGGCTCTTCTGAGCCTTGCTGTTACAAGGAGATTCGGTTGCCTGAAAAAACGCGTTTATTTCGGGCTGAAAAACACGTTTTGAAAAGTGTGATGTTACTGCCCCATAACTTACATGGGGTTGACCAAACTTGCAGAAACATGTTTATTTCTGCTGAAAAACACGTTTTGACACTTTCTGTACACTGGGGTTAAGGGCTGAGTGTGTGGGCTCTTCTGAGCCTTGCTGTTACAAGTAGATTCAGTTGCCTGAAAAAACGCGTTTATTTCGGGCTGAAAAACACGTTTTGAAAAGTGTGATGTTACTGCCCCATAACTTACATGGGGTTGACCAAACTTGCAGAAACATGTTTATTTCTGCTGAAAAACACGTTTTGACACTTTCTGTACACTGGGGTTAAGGGCTGAGTGTGTGGGCTCTTCTGAGCCTTGCTGTTACAAGGAGATTCAGTTGTCTGAAAAAACGCGTTTATTTCGGGCTGAAAAACACGTTTTGAAAAGTGTGATGTTACTGCCCCATAACTTACATGGGGTTGACCAAACTTGCAGAAACATGTTTATTTCTGCTGAAAAACACGTTTTGACACTTTCTGTACACTGGGGTTAAGGGCTGAGTGTGTGGGCTCTTCTGAGCCTTGCTGTTACAAGGAGATTCAGTTGTCTAAAAAAACGCGTTTATTTCGGGCTGAAAAACACGTTTTGAAAAGTGTGATGTTACTGCCCCATAACTTACATGGGGTTGACCAAACTTGCAGAAACATGTTTATTTCTGCTGAAAAACACGTTTTGACACTTTCTGTACACTGGGGTTAAGGGCTGAGTGTGTGGGCTCTTCTGAGCCTTGCTGTTACAAGGAGTTTCAGTTGTCTGAAAAAACGCGTTTATTTCGGGCTGAAAAACACGTTTTGAAAAGTGTGATGTTACTGCCCCATAACTTACATGGGGTTGACCAAACTTGCAGAAACATGTTTATTTCTGCTGAAAAACACGTTTTGACACTTTCTGTACACTGGGGTTAAGGGCTGAGTGTGTGGGCTCTTCTGAGCCTTGCTGTTACAAGGAGATTCGGTTGCCTGAAAAAACGCGTTTATTTCGGGCTGAAAAACACGTTTTGAAAAGTGTGATGTTACTGCCCCATAACTTACATGGGGTTGACCAAACTTGCAGAAACATGTTTATTTCTGCTGAAAAACACGTTTTGACACTTTCTGCACAATGGGGTTAAGGGCTGAGTGTGTGGGCACTTCTGAGCCTTGCTGTTACAAGTAGATTCAGTTGTCTGAAAAAACGCGTTTATTTCGGGCTGAAAAACACGTTTTGAAAAGTGTTCTGTTACTGCCCCATAACTTACATGGGGTTGACCAAACTTGCAGAAACATGTTTATTTCTGCTGAAAAACACGTTTTGACACTTTCTGTACACTGGGGTTAAGGGCTGAGTGTGTGGGCTCTTCTGAGCCTTGCTGTTACAAGGAGATTCAGTTGTCTGAAAAAACGCGTTTATTTCGGGCTGAAAAACACGTTTTGAAAAGTGTGATGTTACTGCCCCATAACTTACATGGGGTTGACCAAACTTGCAGAAACATGTTTATTTCTGCTGAAAAACACGTTTTGACACTTTCTGTACACTGGGGTTAAGGGCTGAGTGTGTGGGCTCTTCTGAGCCTTGCTGTTACAAGGAGATTCATTTGTCTGAAAAAACGCGTTTATTTCGGGCTGAAAAACACGTTTTGAAAAGTGTGATGTTACTGCCCCATAACTTACATGGGGTTGACCAAACTTGCAGAAACATGTTTATTTCTGCTGAAAAACACGTTTTGACACTTTCTGCACAATGGGGTTAAGGGCTGAGTGTGTGGGCACTTCTGAGCCTTGCTGTTACAAGTAGATTCAGTTGTCTGAAAAAACGCGTTTATTTCGGGCTGAAAAACACGTTTTGAAAAGTGTGATGTTACTGCCCCATAACTTACATGGGGTTGACCAAACTTGCAGAAACCTGTTTATTTCTGCTGAAAAACACGTTTTGACACTTTCTGTACACTGGGGTTAAGGGCTGAGTGTGTGGGCTCTTCTGAGCCTTGCTGTTACAAGGAGATTCAGTTGTCTGAAAAAACGCGTTTATTTCGGGCTGAAAAACACGTTTTGAAAAGTGTGATGTTACTGCCCCATAACTTACATGGGGTTGACCAAACTTGCAGAAACATGTTTATTTCTGCTGAAAAACACGTTTTGACCCTTTCTGCACACTGGGGTTAAGGGCTGAGTGTGTGGGCTCTTCTGAGCCTTGCTGTTACAAGTAGATTCAGTTGCCTGAAAAAACGCGTTTATTTCGGGCTGAAAAACACGTTTTGAAAAGGGTGATGTTACTGCCCCATAACTTACATGGGGTTGACCAAACTTGCAGAAACATGTTTATTTCTGCTGAAAAACACGTTTTGACACTTTCTGCACAATGGGGTTAAGGGCTGAGTGTGTGGGCACTTCTGAGCCTTGCTGTTACAAGTAGATTCAGTTGTCTGAAAAAACGCGTTTATTTCGGGCTGAAAAACACGTTTTGAAAAGTGTGATGTTACTGCCCCATAACTTACATGGGGTTGACCAAACTTGCAGGAACATGTTTATTTCTGCTGAAAAACACGTTTTGACACTTTCTGTACACTGGGGTTAAGGGCTGAGTGTGTGGGCTCTTCTGAGCCTTGCTGTTACAAGGAGTTTCAGATGTCTGAAAAAACGTGTTTATTTCGGTCTGAAAAACACGTTTTGAAAAGTGTGATGTTACTGCCCCATAACTTACATGGGGTTGACCAAACTTGCAGAAACATGTTTATTTCTGCTGAAAAACACGTTTTGACACTTTCTGTACACTGGGGTTAAGGGCTGAGTGTGTGGGCTCTTCTGAGCCTTGCTGTTACAAGGAGATTCGGTTGCCTGAAAAAACGCGTTTATTTCGGGCTGAAAAACACGTTTTGAAAAGTGTGATGTTACTGCCCCATAACTTACATGGGGTTGACCAAACTTGCAGAAACATGTTTATTTCTGCTGAAAAACACGTTTTGAGCCTTTCTGCACACTGGGGTTAAGGGCTGAGTGTGTGGGCTCTTCTGAGCCTTGCTGTTACAAGTAGATTCAGTTGCCTGAAAAAACGCATTTATTTCGGGCTGAAAAACACGTTTTGAAAAGTGTTCTGTTACTGCTCCATAACTTACATGGGGTTGACCAAACTTGCAGAAACATGTTTATTTCTGCTGAAAAACACGTTTTGACACTTTCTGTACACTGGGGTTAAGGGCTGAGTGTGTGGGCTCTTCTGAGCCTTGCTGTTACAAGGAGATTCGGTTGCCTGAAAAAACGCGTTTATTTCGGGCTGAAAAACACGTTTTGAAAAGTGTGATGTTACTGCCCCATAACTTACATGGGGTTGACCAAACTTGCAGAAACATGTTTATCTCTGCTGAAAAACACGTTTTGACCCTTTCTGCACACTGGGGTTAAGGGCTGAGTGTGTGGGCTCTTCTGAGCCTTGCTGTTACAAGTAGATTCAGTTGCCTGAAAAAACGCGTTTATTTCGGGCTGAAAAACACGTTTTGAAAAGTGTTCTGTTACTGCTCCATAACTTACATGGGGTTGACCAAACTTGCAGAAACATGTTTATTTCTGCTGAAAAACACGTTTTGACACTTTCTGTACACTGGGGTTAAGGGCTGAGTGTGTGGGCTCTTCTGAGCCTTGCTGTTACAAGGAGATTCGGTTGCCTGAAAAAACGCGTTTATTTCGGGCTGAAAAACACGTTTTGAAAAGTGTGATGTTACTGCCCCATAACTTACATGGGGTTGACCAAACTTGCAGAAACATGTTTATTTCTGCTGAAAAACACGTTTTGACCCTTTCTGCACACTGGGGTTAAGGGCTGAGTGTGTGGGCTCTTCTGAGCCTTGCTGTTACAAGTAGATTCAGTTGCCTGAAAAAACGCGTTTATTTCGGGCTGAAAAACACGTTTTGAAAAGTGTTCTGTTACTGCCCCATAACTTACATGGGGTTGACCAAACTTGCAGAAACATGTTTATTTCTGCTGAAAAACACGTTTTGACACTTTCTGTACACTGGGGTTAAGGGCTGAGTGTGTGGGCTCTTCTGAGCCTTGCTGTTACAAGGAGATTCAGTTGTCTGAAAAAACGCGTTTATTTCGGGCTGAAAAACACGTTTTGAAAAGTGTGATGTTACTGCCCCATAACTTACATGGGGTTGACCAAACTTGCAGAAACATGTTTATTTCTGCTGAAAAACACGTTTTGACCCTTTCTGCACAATGGGGTTAAGGGCTGAGTGTGTGGGCTCTTCTGAGCCTTGCTGTTATAAGGAGATTCAGTTGTCTGAAAAAACGCGTTTATTTCGGGCTGAAAAACACGTTTTGAAAAGTGTGATGTTACTGCCCCATAACTTACATGGGGTTGACCAAACTTGCAGAAACATGTTTATTTCTGCTGAAAAACACGTTTTGACCCTTTCTGCACACTGGGGTTAAGGGCTGAGTGTGTGGGCTCTTCTGAGCCTTGCTGTTACAAGTAGATTCAGTTGCCTGAAAAAACGCGTTTATTTCGGGCTGAAAAACACGTTTTGAAAAGTGTTCTGTTACTGCCCCATAACTTACATGGGGTTGACCAAACTTGCAGAAACATGTTTATTTCTGCTGAAAAACACGTTTTGACACTTTCTGCACAATGGGGTTAAGGGCTGAGTGTGTGGGCACTTCTGAGCCTTGCTGTTACAAGTAGATTCAGTTGTCTGAAAAAACGCGTTTATTTCGGGCTGAAAAACACGTTTTGAAAAGTGTGATGTTACTGCCCCATAACTTACATGGGGTTGACCAAACTTGCAGGAACATGTTTATTTCTGCTGAAAAACACGTTTTGACACTTTCTGTACACTGGGGTTAAGGGCTGAGTGTGTGGGCTCTTCTGAGCCTTGCTGTTACAAGGAGTTTCAGATGTCTGAAAAAACGCGTTTATTTCGGTCTGAAAAACACGTTTTGAAAAGTGTGATGTTACTGCCCCATAACTTACATGGGGTTGACCAAACTTGCAGAAACATGTTTATTTCTGCTGAAAAACACGTTTTGACACTTTCTGTACACTGGGGTTAAGGGCTGAGTGTGTGGGCTCTTCTGAGCCTTGCTGTTACAAGGAGATTCGGTTGCCTGAAAAAACGCGTTTATTTCGGGCTGAAAAACACGTTTTGAAAAGTGTGATGTTACTGCCCCATAACTTACATGGGGTTGACCAAACTTGCAGAAACATGTTTATTTCTGCTGAAAAACACGTTTTGAGCCTTTCTGCACACTGGGGTTAAGGGCTGAGTGTGTGGGCTCTTCTGAGCCTTGCTGTTACAAGTAGATTCAGTTGCCTGAAAAAACGCATTTATTTCGGGCTGAAAAACACGTTTTGAAAAGTGTTCTGTTACTGCTCCATAACTTACATGGGGTTGACCAAACTTGCAGAAACATGTTTATTTCTGCTGAAAAACACGTTTTGACACTTTCTGTACACTGGGGTTAAGGGCTGAGTGTGTGGGCTCTTCTGAGCCTTGCTGTTACAAGGAGATTTTGTTGCCTGAAAAAACGCGTTTATTTCGGGCTGAAAAACACGTTTTGAAAAGTGTGATGTTACTGCCCCATAACTTACATGGGGTTGACCAAACTTGCAGAAACATGTTTATCTCTGCTGAAAAACACGTTTTGACCCTTTCTGCACACTGGGGTTAAGGGCTGAGTGTGTGGGCTCTTCTGAGCCTTGCTGTTACAAGTAGATTCAGTTGCCTGAAAAAACGCGTTTATTTCGGGCTGAAAAACACGTTTTGAAAAGTGTTCTGTTACTGCTCCATAACTTCCATGGGGTTGACCAAACTTGCAGAAACATGTTTATTTCTGCTGAAAAACACGTTTTGACACTTTCTGTACACTGGGGTTAAGGGCTGAGTGTGTGGGCTCTTCTGAGCCTTGCTGTTACAAGGAGATTCGGTTGCCTGAAAAAACGCGTTTATTTCGGGCTGAAAAACACGTTTTGAAAAGTGTGATGTTACTGCCCCATAACTTACATGGGGTTGACCAAACTTGCAGAAACATGTTTATTTCTGCTGAAAAACACGTTTTGACCCTTTCTGCACACTGGGGTTAAGGGCTGAGTGTGTGGGCTCTTCTGAGCCTTGCTGTTACAAGTAGATTCAGTTGCCTGAAAAAACGCGTTTATTTCGGGCTGAAAAACACGTTTTGAAAAGTGTTCTGTTACTGCCCCATAACTTACATGGGGTTGACCAAACTTGCAGAAACATGTTTATTTCTGCTGAAAAACACGTTTTGACACTTTCTGTACACTGGGGTTAAGGGCTGAGTGTGTGGGCTCTTCTGAGCCTTGCTGTTACAAGGAGATTCAGTTGTCTGAAAAAACGCGTTTATTTCGGGTGAAAAACACGTTTTGAAAAGTGTGATGTTACTGCCCCATAACTTACATGGGGTTGACCAAACTTGCAGAAACATGTTTATTTCTGCTGAAAAACACGTTTTGACACTTTCTGTACACTGGGGTTAAGGGCTGAGTGTGTGGGCTCTTCTGAGCCTTGCTATTACAAGGAGATTCAGTTGTCTGAAAAAACGCGTTTATTTCGGGTTGAAAAACACGTTTTGAAAAGTGTGATGTTACTGCTCCATAACTTACATGGGGTTGACCAAACTTGCAGAAACATGTTTATTTCTGCTGAAAAACACGTTTTGACACTTTCTGTACACTGGGGTTAAGGGCTGAGTGTGTGGGCTCTTCTGAGCCTTGCTGTTACAAGGAGTTTCAGTTGTCTGAAAAAACGCGTTTATTTCGGGCTGAAAAACACGTTTTGAAAAGTGTGATGTTACTGCCCCATAACTTACATGGGGTTGACCAAACTTGCAGAAACATGTTTATTTCTGCTGAAAAACACGTTTTGACACTTTCTGTACACTGGGGTTAAGGGCTGAGTGTGTGGGCTCTTCTGAGCCTTGCTGTTACAAGGAGATTCGGTTGCCTGAAAAAACGCGTTTATTTCGGGCTGAAAAACACGTTTTGAAAAGTGTGATGTTACTGCCCCATAACTTACATGGGGTTGACCAAACTTGCAGAAACATGTTTATTTCTGCTGAAAAACACGTTTTGACACTTTCTGCACAATGGGGTTAAGGGCTGAGTGTGTGGGCACTTCTGAGCCTTGCTGTTACAAGTAGATTCAGTTGTCTGAAAAAACGCGTTTATTTCGGGCTGAAAAACACGTTTTGAAAAGTGTTCTGTTACTGCCCCATAACTTACATGGGGTTGACCAAACTTGCAGAAACATGTTTATTTCTGCTGAAAAACACGTTTTGACACTTTCTGTACACTGGGGTTAAGGGCTGAGTGTGTGGGCTCTTCTGAGCCTTGCTGTTACAAGGAGATTCAGTTGTCTGAAAAAACGCGTTTATTTCGGGCTGAAAAACACGTTTTGAAAAGTGTGATGTTACTGCCCCATAACTTACATGGGGTTGACCAAACTTGCAGAAACATGTTTATTTCTGCTGAAAAACACGTTTTGACACTTTCTGTACACTGGGGTTAAGGGCTGAGTGTGTGGGCTCTTCTGAGCCTTGCTGTTACAAGGAGATTCAGTTGTCTGAAAAAACGCGTTTATTTCGGGCTGAAAAACACGTTTTGAAAAGTGTGATGTTACTGCCCCATAACTTACATGGGGTTGACCAAACTTGCAGAAACATGTTTATTTCTGCTGAAAAACACGTTTTGACACTTTCTGCACAATGGGGTTAAGGGCTGAGTGTGTGGGCACTTCTGAGCCTTGCTGTTACAAGTAGATTCAGTTGTCTGAAAAAACGCGTTTATTTCGGGCTGAAAAACACGTTTTGAAAAGTGTGATGTTACTGCCCCATAACTTACATGGGGTTGACCAAACTTGCAGAAACCTGTTTATTTCTGCTGAAAAACACGTTTTGACACTTTCTGTACACTGGGGTTAAGGGCTGAGTGTGTGGGCTCTTCTGAGCCTTGCTGTTACAAGGAGATTCAGTTGTCTGAAAAAACGCGTTTATTTCGGGCTGAAAAACACGTTTTGAAAAGTGTGATGTTACTGCCCCATAACTTACATGGGGTTGACCAAACTTGCAGAAACATGTTTATTTCTGCTGAAAAACACGTTTTGACCCTTTCTGCACACTGGGGTTAAGGGCTGAGTGTGTGGGCTCTTCTGAGCCTTGCTGTTACAAGTAGATTCAGTTGCCTGAAAAAACGCGTTTATTTCGGGCTGAAAAACACGTTTTGAAAAGGGTGATGTTACTGCCCCATAACTTACATGGGGTTGACCAAACTTGCAGAAACATGTTTATTTCTGCTGAAAAACACGTTTTGACACTTTCTGCACAATGGGGTTAAGGGCTGAGTGTGTGGGCACTTCTGAGCCTTGCTGTTACAAGTAGATTCAGTTGTCTGAAAAAACGCGTTTATTTCGGGCTGAAAAACACGTTTTGAAAAGTGTGATGTTACTGCCCCATAACTTACATGGGGTTGACCAAACTTGCAGGAACATGTTTATTTCTGCTGAAAAACACGTTTTGACACTTTCTGTACACTGGGGTTAAGGGCTGAGTGTGTGGGCTCTTCTGAGCCTTGCTGTTACAAGGAGTTTCAGATGTCTGAAAAAACGCGTTTATTTCGGTCTGAAAAACACGTTTTGAAAAGTGTGATGTTACTGCCCCATAACTTACATGGGGTTGACCAAACTTGCAGAAACATGTTTATTTCTGCTGAAAAACACGTTTTGACACTTTCTGTACACTGGGGTTAAGGGCTGAGTGTGTGGGCTCTTCTGAGCCTTGCTGTTACAAGGAGATTCGGTTGCCTGAAAAAACGCGTTTATTTCGGGCTGAAAAACACGTTTTGAAAAGTGTGATGTTACTGCCCCATAACTTACATGGGGTTGACCAAACTTGCAGAAACATGTTTATTTCTGCTGAAAAACACGTTTTGAGCCTTTCTGCACACTGGGGTTAAGGGCTGAGTGTGTGGGCTCTTCTGAGCCTTGCTGTTACAAGTAGATTCAGTTGCCTGAAAAAACGCATTTATTTCGGGCTGAAAAACACGTTTTGAAAAGTGTTCTGTTACTGCTCCATAACTTACATGGGGTTGACCAAACTTGCAGAAACATGTTTATTTCTGCTGAAAAACACGTTTTGACACTTTCTGTACACTGGGGTTAAGGGCTGAGTGTGTGGGCTCTTCTGAGCCTTGCTGTTACAAGGAGATTTTGTTGCCTGAAAAAACGCGTTTATTTCGGGCTGAAAAACACGTTTTGAAAAGTGTGATGTTACTGCCCCATAACTTACATGGGGTTGACCAAACTTGCAGAAACATGTTTATCTCTGCTGAAAAACACGTTTTGACCCTTTCTGCACACTGGGGTTAAGGGCTGAGTGTGTGGGCTCTTCTGAGCCTTGCTGTTACAAGTAGATTCAGTTGCCTGAAAAAACGCGTTTATTTCGGGCTGAAAAACACGTTTTGAAAAGTGTTCTGTTACTGCTCCATAACTTACATGGGGTTGACCAAACTTGCAGAAACATGTTTATTTCTGCTGAAAAACACGTTTTGACACTTTCTGTACACTGGGGTTAAGGGCTGAGTGTGTGGGCTCTTCTGAGCCTTGCTGTTACAAGGAGATTCGGTTGCCTGAAAAAACGCGTTTATTTCGGGCTGAAAAACACGTTTTGAAAAGTGTGATGTTACTGCCCCATAACTTACATGGGGTTGACCAAACTTGCAGAAACATGTTTATTTCTGCTGAAAAACACGTTTTGACCCTTTCTGCACACTGGGGTTAAGGGCTGAGTGTGTGGGCTCTTCTGAGCCTTGCTGTTACAAGTAGATTCAGTTGCCTGAAAAAACGCGTTTATTTCGGGCTGAAAAACACGTTTTGAAAAGTGTTCTGTTACTGCCCCATAACTTACATGGGGTTGACCAAACTTGCAGAAACATGTTTATTTCTGCTGAAAAACACGTTTTGACACTTTCTGTACACTGGGGTTAAGGGCTGAGTGTGTGGGCTCTTCTGAGCTTTGCTGTTACAAGGAGATTCAGTTGTCTGAAAAAACGCGTTTATTTCGGGCTGAAAAACACGTTTTGAAAAGTGTGATGTTACTGCCCCATAACTTACATGGGGTTGACCAAACTTGCAGAAACATGTTTATTTCTGCTGAAAAACACGTTTTGACACTTTCTGTACACTGGGGTTAAGGGCTGAGTGTGTGGGCTCTTCTGAGCCTTGCTATTACAAGGAGATTCAGTTGTCTGAAAAAACGCGTTTATTTCGGGTTGAAAAACACGTTTTGAAAAGTGTGATGTTACTGCTCCATAACTTACATGGGGTTGACCAAACTTGCAGAAACATGTTTATTTCTGCTGAAAAACACGTTTTGACACTTTCTGTACACTGGGGTTAAGGGCTGAGTGTGTGGGCTCTTCTGAGCCTTGCTGTTACAAGGAGTTTCAGTTGTCTGAAAAAACGCGTTTATTTCGGGCTGAAAAACACGTTTTGAAAAGTGTGATGTTACTGCCCCATAACTTACATGGGGTTGACCAAACTTGCAGAAACATGTTTATTTCTGCTGAAAAACACGTTTTGACACTTTCTGTACACTGGGGTTAAGGGCTGAGTGTGTGGGCTCTTCTGAGCCTTGCTGTTACAAGGAGATTCGGTTGCCTGAAAAAACGCGTTTATTTCGGGCTGAAAAACACGTTTTGAAAAGTGTGATGTTACTGCCCCATAACTTACATGGGGTTGACCAAACTTGCAGAAACATGTTTATTTCTGCTGAAAAACACGTTTTGACACTTTCTGCACAATGGGGTTAAGGGCTGAGTGTGTGGGCACTTCTGAGCCTTGCTGTTACAAGTAGATTCAGTTGTCTGAAAAAACGCGTTTATTTCGGGCTGAAAAACACGTTTTGAAAAGTGTTCTGTTACTGCCCCATAACTTACATGGGGTTGACCAAACTTGCAGAAACATGTTTATTTCTGCTGAAAAACACGTTTTGACACTTTCTGTACACTGGGGTTAAGGGCTGAGTGTGTGGGCTCTTCTGAGCCTTGCTGTTACAAGGAGATTCAGTTGTCTGAAAAAACGCGTTTATTTCGGGCTGAAAAACACGTTTTGAAAAGTGTGATGTTACTGCCCCATAACTTACATGGGGTTGACCAAACTTGCAGAAACATGTTTATTTCTGCTGAAAAACACGTTTTGACACTTTCTGTACACTGGGGTTAAGGGCTGAGTGTGTGGGCTCTTCTGAGCCTTGCTGTTACAAGGAGATTCAGTTGTCTGAAAAAACGCGTTTATTTCGGGCTGAAAAACACGTTTTGAAAAGTGTGATGTTACTGCCCCATAACTTACATGGGGTTGACCAAACTTGCAGAAACCTGTTTATTTCTGCTGAAAAACACGTTTTGACACTTTCTGTACACTGGGGTTAAGGGCTGAGTGTGTGGGCTCTTCTGAGCCTTGCTGTTACAAGGAGATTCAGTTGTCTGAAAAAACGCGTTTATTTCGGGCTGAAAAACACGTTTTGAAAAGTGTGATGTTACTGCCCCATAACTTACATGGGGTTGACCAAACTTGCAGAAACATGTTTATTTCTGCTGAAAAACACGTTTTGACCCTTTCTGCACACTGGGGTTAAGGGCTGAGTGTGTGGGCTCTTCTGAGCCTTGCTGTTACAAGTAGATTCAGTTGCCTGAAAAAACGCGTTTATTTCGGGCTGAAAAACACGTTTTGAAAAGGGTGATGTTACTGCCCCATAACTTACATGGGGTTGACCAAACTTGCAGAAACATGTTTATTTCTGCTGAAAAACACGTTTTGACACTTTCTGCACAATGGGGTTAAGGGCTGAGTGTGTGGGCACTTCTGAGCCTTGCTGTTACAAGTAGATTCAGTTGTCTGAAAAAACGCGTTTATTTCGGGCTGAAAAACACGTTTTGAAAAGTGTGATGTTACTGCCCCATAACTTACATGGGGTTGACCAAACTTGCAGGAACATGTTTATTTCTGCTGAAAAACACGTTTTGACACTTTCTGTACACTGGGGTTAAGGGCTGAGTGTGTGGGCTCTTCTGAGCCTTGCTGTTACAAGGAGTTTCAGATGTCTGAAAAAACGCGTTTATTTCGGTCTGAAAA
Source organism: Lepisosteus oculatus (assembly GCF_040954835.1). Taxonomy (NCBI): domain Eukaryota; kingdom Metazoa; phylum Chordata; class Actinopteri; order Semionotiformes; family Lepisosteidae; genus Lepisosteus; species Lepisosteus oculatus. Next base: position 46,332 of record NW_027168121.1, read on the forward strand.
ACACGTTTTGAAAAGTGTGATGTTACTGCCCCATAACTTACATGGGGTTGACCAAACTTGCAGAAACATGTTTATTTCTGCTGAAAAACACGTTTTGACACTTTCTGTACACTGGGGTTAAGGGCTGAGTGTGTGGGCTCTTCTGAGCCTTGCTGTTACAAGGAGATTCGGTTGCCTGAAAAAACGCATTTATTTCGGGCTGAAAAACACGTTTTGAAAAGTGTGATGTTACTGCCCCATAACTTACATGGGGTTGACCAAACTTGCAGAAACATGTTTATTTCTGCTGAAAAACACGTTTTGAGCCTTTCTGCACACTGGGGTTAAGGGCTGAGTGTGTGGGCTCTTCTGAGCCTTGCTGTTACAAGTAGATTCAGTTGCCTGAAAAAACGCATTTATTTCGGGCTGAAAAACACGTTTTGAAAAGTGTTCTGTTACTGCTCCATAACTTACATGGGGTTGACCAAACTTGCAGAAACATGTTTATTTCTGCTGAAAAACACGTTTTGACACTTTCTGTACACTGGGGTTAAGGGCTGAGTGTGTGGGCTCTTCTGAGCCTTGCTGTTACAAGGAGATTCGGTTGCCTGAAAAAACGCGTTTATTTCGGGCTGAAAAACACGTTTTGAAAAGTGTGATGTTACTGCCCCATAACTTACATGGGGTTGACCAAACTTGCAGAAACATGTTTATCTCTGCTGAAAAACACGTTTTGACCCTTTCTGCACACTGGGGTTAAGGGCTGAGTGTGTGGGCTCTTCTGAGCCTTGCTGTTACAAGTAGATTCAGTTGCCTGAAAAAACGCGTTTATTTCGGGCTGAAAAACACGTTTTGAAAAGTGTTCTGTTACTGCTCCATAACTTACATGGGGTTGACCAAACTTGCAGAAACATGTTTATTTCTGCTGAAAAACACGTTTTGACACTTTCTGTACACTGGGGTTAAGGGCTGAGTGTGTGGGCTCTTCTGAGCCTTGCTGTTACAAGGAGATTCGGTTGCCTGAAAAAACGCGTTTATTTCGGGCTGAAAAACACGTTTTGAAAAGTGTGATGTTACTGCCCCATAACTTACATGGGGTTGACCAAACTTGCAGAAACATGTTTATTTCTGCTGAAAAACACGTTTTGACCCTTTCTGCACACTGGGGTTAAGGGCTGAGTGTGTGGGCTCTTCTGAGCCTTGCTGTTACAAGTAGATTCAGTTGCCTGAAAAAACGCGTTTATTTCGGGCTGAAAAACACGTTTTGAAAAGTGTTCTGTTACTGCCCCATAACTTACATGGGGTTGACCAAACTTGCAGAAACATGTTTATTTCTGCTGAAAAACACGTTTTGACACTTTCTGTACACTGGGGTTAAGGGCTGAGTGTGTGGGCTCTTCTGAGCCTTGCTGTTACAAGGAGATTCAGTTGTCTGAAAAAACGCGTTTATTTCGGGCTGAAAAACACGTTTTGAAAAGTGTGATGTTACTGCCCCATAACTTACATGGGGTTGACCAAACTTGCAGAAACATGTTTATTTCTGCTGAAAAACACGTTTTGACCCTTTCTGCACAATGGGGTTAAGGGCTGAGTGTGTGGGCTCTTCTGAGCCTTGCTGTTATAAGGAGATTCAGTTGTCTGAAAAAACGCGTTTATTTCGGGCTGAAAAACACGTTTTGAAAAGTGTGATGTTACTGCCCCATAACTTACATGGGGTTGACCAAACTTGCAGAAACATGTTTATTTCTGCTGAAAAACACGTTTTGACCCTTTCTGCACACTGGGGTTAAGGGCTGAGTGTGTGGGCTCTTCTGAGCCTTGCTGTTACAAGTAGATTCAGTTGCCTGAAAAAACGCGTTTATTTCGGGCTGAAAAACACGTTTTGAAAAGTGTTCTGTTACTGCCCCATAACTTACATGGGGTTGACCAAACTTGCAGAAACATGTTTATTTCTGCTGAAAAACACGTTTTGACACTTTCTGCACAATGGGGTTAAGGGCTGAGTGTGTGGGCACTTCTGAGCCTTGCTGTTACAAGTAGATTCAGTTGTCTGAAAAAACGCGTTTATTTCGGGCTGAAAAACACGTTTTGAAAAGTGTGATGTTACTGCCCCATAACTTACATGGGGTTGACCAAACTTGCAGGAACATGTTTATTTCTGCTGAAAAACACGTTTTGACACTTTCTGTACACTGGGGTTAAGGGCTGAGTGTGTGGGCTCTTCTGAGCCTTGCTGTTACAAGGAGTTTCAGATGTCTGAAAAAACGCGTTTATTTCGGTCTGAAAAACACGTTTTGAAAAGTGTGATGTTACTGCCCCATAACTTACATGGGGTTGACCAAACTTGCAGAAACATGTTTATTTCTGCTGAAAAACACGTTTTGACACTTTCTGTACACTGGGGTTAAGGGCTGAGTGTGTGGGCTCTTCTGAGCCTTGCTGTTACAAGGAGATTCGGTTGCCTGAAAAAACGCGTTTATTTCGGGCTGAAAAACACGTTTTGAAAAGTGTGATGTTACTGCCCCATAACTTACATGGGGTTGACCAAACTTGCAGAAACATGTTTATCTCTGCTGAAAAACACGTTTTGACCCTTTCTGCACACTGGGGTTAAGGGCTGAGTGTGTGGGCTCTTCTGAGCCTTGCTGTTACAAGTAGATTCAGTTGCCTGAAAAAACGCGTTTATTTCGGGCTGAAAAACACGTTTTGAAAAGTGTTCTGTTACTGCTCCATAACTTACATGGGGTTGACCAAACTTGCAGAAACATGTTTATTTCTGCTGAAAAACACGTTTTGACACTTTCTGTACACTGGGGTTAAGGGCTGAGTGTGTGGGCTCTTCTGAGCCTTGCTGTTACAAGGAGATTCGGTTGCCTGAAAAAACGCGTTTATTTCGGGCTGAAAAACACGTTTTGAAAAGTGTGATGTTACTGCCCCATAACTTACATGGGGTTGACCAAACTTGCAGAAACATGTTTATTTCTGCTGAAAAACACGTTTTGACCCTTTCTGCACACTGGGGTTAAGGGCTGAGTGTGTGGGCTCTTCTGAGCCTTGCTGTTACAAGTAGATTCAGTTGCCTGAAAAAACGCGTTTATTTCGGGCTGAAAAACACGTTTTGAAAAGTGTTCTGTTACTGCCCCATAACTTACATGGGGTTGACCAAACTTGCAGAAACATGTTTATTTCTGCTGAAAAACACGTTTTGACACTTTCTGTACACTGGGGTTAAGGGCTGAGTGTGTGGGCTCTTCTGAGCCTTGCTGTTACAAGGAGATTCAGTTGTCTGAAAAAACGCGTTTATTTCGGGCTGAAAAACACGTTTTGAAAAGTGTAATGTTACTGCCCCATAACTTACATGGGGTCGACCAAACTTGCAGAAACATGTTTATTTCTGCTGAAAAACACGTTTTGACCCTTTCTGCACACTGGGGTTAAGGGCTGAGTGTGTGGGCTCTTCTGAGCCTTGCTGTTACAAGTAGATTCAGTTGCCTGAAAAAACGCGTTTATTTCGGACTGAAAAACACGTTTTTAAAAGTGTAATGTTACTGCCCCATAACTTACATGGGGTTGACCAAACTTGCAGAAACATGTTTATTTCTGCTGAAAAACACGTTTTGACACTTTCTGTACACTGGGGTTAAGGGCTGAGTGTGTGGGCTCTTCTGAGCCTTGCTGTTACAAGGAGATTCAGTTGTCTGAAAAAACGCGTTTATTTCGGGCTGAAAAACACGTTTTGAAAAGTGTGATGTTACTGCTCCATAACTTACATGGGGTTGACCAAACTTGCAGAAACATGTTTATTTCTGCTGAAAAACACGTTTTGACACTTTCTGTACACTGGGGTTAAGGGCTGAGTGTGTGGGCTCTTCTGAGCCTTGCTGTTACAAGGAGATTCGGTTGCCTGAAAAAACGCGTTTATTTCGGGCTGAAAAACACGTTTTGAAAAGTGTGATGTTACTGCCCCATAACTTACATGGGGTTGACCAAACTTGCAGAAACATGTTTATTTCTGCTGAAAAACACGTTTTGACCCTTTCTGCACACTGGGGTTAAGGGCTGAGTGTGTGGGCTCTTCTGAGCCTTGCTGTTACAAGTAGATTCAGTTGCCTGAAAAAACGCGTTTATTTCGGGCTGAAAAACACGTTTTGAAAAGTGTTCTGTTACTGCCCCATAACTTACATGGGGTTGACCGAACTTGCAGAAAGATGTTTATTTCTGCTGAAAAACACGTTTTGACACTTTCTGTACACTGGGGTTAAGGGCTGAGTGTGTGGGCTCTTCTGAGCCTTGCTGTTACAAGGAGATTCAGTTGTCTGAAAAAACGCGTTTATTTCGGGCTGAAAAACACGTTTTGAAAAGTGTGATGTTACTGCCCCATAACTTACATGGGGTCGACCAAACTTGCAGAAACATGTTTATTTCTGCTGAAAAACACGTTTTGACCCTTTCTGCACACTGGGGTTAAGGGCTGAGTGTGTGGGCTCTTCTGAGCCTTGCTGTTACAAGTAGATTCAGTTGCCTGAAAAAACGCGTTTATTTCGGACTGAAAAACACGTTTTTAAAAGTGTAATGTTACTGCCCCATAACTTACATGGGGTTGACCAAACTTGCAGAAACATGTTTATTTCTGCTGAAAAACACGTTTTGACACTTTCTGTACACTGGGGTTAAGGGCTGAGTGTGTGGGCTCTTCTGAGCCTTGCTGTTACAAGGAGATTCAGTTGTCTGAAAAAACGCGTTTATTTCGGGCTGAAAAACACGTTTTGAAAAGTGTGATGTTACTGCTCCATAACTTACATGGGGTTGACCAAACTTGCAGAAACATGTTTATTTCTGCTGAAAAACACGTTTTGACACTTTCTGTACACTGGGGTTAAGGGCTGAGTGTGTGGGCTCTTCTGAGCCTTGCTGTTACAAGGAGATTCGGTTGCCTGAAAAAACGCGTTTATTTCGGGCTGAAAAACACGTTTTGAAAAGTGTGATGTTACTGCCCCATAACTTACATGGGGTTGACCAAACTTGCAGAAACATGTTTATTTCTGCTGAAAAACACGTTTTGACCCTTTCTGCACACTGGGGTTAAGGGCTGAGTGTGTGGGCTCTTCTGAGCCTTGCTGTTACAAGTAGATTCAGTTGCCTGAAAAAACGCGTTTATTTCGGGCTGAAAAACACGTTTTGAAAAGTGTTCTGTTACTGCCCCATAACTTACATGGGGTTGACCGAACTTGCAGAAACATGTTTATTTCTGCTGAAAAACACGTTTTGACACTTTCTGTACACTGGGGTTAAGGGCTGAGTGTGTGGGCTCTTCTGAGCCTTGCTGTTACAAGGAGTTTCAGTTGTCTGAAAAAACGCGTTTATTTCGGGCTGAAAAACACGTTTTGAAAAGTGTGATGTTACTGCCCCATAACTTACATGGGGTTGACCAAACTTGCAGAAACATGTTTATTTCTGCTGAAAAACACGTTTTGACACTTTCTGTACACTGGGGTTAAGGGCTGAGTGTGTGGGCTCTTCTGAGCCTTGCTGTTACAAGGAGATTCGGTTGCCTGAAAAAACGCGTTTATTTCGGGCTGAAAAACACGTTTTGAAAAGTGTGATGTTACTGCCCCATAACTTACATGGGGTTGACCAAACTTGCAGAAACATGTTTATTTCTGCTGAAAAACACGTTTTGACCCTTTCTGCACACTGGGGTTAAGGGCTGAGTGTGTGGGCTCTTCTGAGCCTTGCTGTTACAAGTAGATTCAGTTGCCTGAAAAAACGCGTTTATTTCGGGCTGAAAAACACGTTTTGAAAAGTGTTCTGTTACTGCCCCATAACTTACATGGGGTTGACCAAACTTGCAGAAACATGTTTATTTCTGCTGAAAAACACGTTTTGACACTTTCTGTACACTGGGGTTAAGGGCTGAGTGTGTGGGCTCTTCTGAGCCTTGCTGTTACAAGGAGATTCAGTTGTCTGAAAAAACGCGTTTATTTCGGGCTGAAAAACACGTTTTGAAAAGTGTAATGTTACTGCCCCATAACTTACATGGGGTCGACCAAACTTGCAGAAACATGTTTATTTCTGCTGAAAAACACGTTTTGACCCTTTCTGCACACTGGGGTTAAGGGCTGAGTGTGTGGGCTCTTCTGAGCCTTGCTGTTACAAGTAGATTCAGTTGCCTGAAAAAACGCGTTTATTTCGGACTGAAAAACACGTTTTTAAAAGTGTAATGTTACTGCCCCATAACTTACATGGGGTTGACCAAACTTGCAGAAACATGTTTATTTCTGCTGAAAAACACGTTTTGACACTTTCTGTACACTGGGGTTAAGGGCTGAGTGTGTGGGCTCTTCTGAGCCTTGCTGTTACAAGGAGATTCAGTTGTCTGAAAAAACGCGTTTATTTCGGGCTGAAAAACACGTTTTGAAAAGTGTGATGTTACTGCTCCATAACTTACATGGGGTTGACCAAACTTGCAGAAACATGTTTATTTCTGCTGAAAAACACGTTTTGACACTTTCTGTACACTGGGGTTAAGGGCTGAGTGTGTGGGCTCTTCTGAGCCTTGCTGTTACAAGGAGATTCGGTTGCCTGAAAAAACGCGTTTATTTCGGGCTGAAAAACACGTTTTGAAAAGTGTGATGTTACTGCCCCATAACTTACATGGGGTTGACCAAACTTGCAGAAACATGTTTATTTCTGCTGAAAAACACGTTTTGACCCTTTCTGCACACTGGGGTTAAGGGCTGAGTGTGTGGGCTCTTCTGAGCCTTGCTGTTACAAGTAGATTCAGTTGCCTGAAAAAACGCGTTTATTTCGGGCTGAAAAACACGTTTTGAAAAGTGTTCTGTTACTGCCCCATAACTTACATGGGGTTGACCGAACTTGCAGAAAGATGTTTATTTCTGCTGAAAAACACGTTTTGACACTTTCTGTACACTGGGGTTAAGGGCTGAGTGTGTGGGCTCTTCTGAGCCTTGCTGTTACAAGGAGATTCAGTTGTCTGAAAAAACGCGTTTATTTCGGGCTGAAAAACACGTTTTGAAAAGTGTGATGTTACTGCCCCATAACTTACATGGGGTCGACCAAACTTGCAGAAACATGTTTATTTCTGCTGAAAAACACGTTTTGACCCTTTCTGCACACTGGGGTTAAGGGCTGAGTGTGTGGGCTCTTCTGAGCCTTGCTGTTACAAGTAGATTCAGTTGCCTGAAAAAACGCGTTTATTTCGGACTGAAAAACACGTTTTTAAAAGTGTAATGTTACTGCCCCATAACTTACATGGGGTTGACCAAACTTGCAGAAACATGTTTATTTCTGCTGAAAAACACGTTTTGACACTTTCTGTACACTGGGGTTAAGGGCTGAGTGTGTGGGCTCTTCTGAGCCTTGCTGTTACAAGGAGATTCAGTTGTCTGAAAAAACGCGTTTATTTCGGGCTGAAAAACACGTTTTGAAAAGTGTGATGTTACTGCTCCATAACTTACATGGGGTTGACCAAACTTGCAGAAACATGTTTATTTCTGCTGAAAAACACGTTTTGACACTTTCTGTACACTGGGGTTAAGGGCTGAGTGTGTGGGCTCTTCTGAGCCTTGCTGTTACAAGGAGATTCGGTTGCCTGAAAAAACGCGTTTATTTCGGGCTGAAAAACACGTTTTGAAAAGTGTGATGTTACTGCCCCATAACTTACATGGGGTTGACCAAACTTGCAGAAACATGTTTATTTCTGCTGAAAAACACGTTTTGACCCTTTCTGCACACTGGGGTTAAGGGCTGAGTGTGTGGGCTCTTCTGAGCCTTGCTGTTACAAGTAGATTCAGTTGCCTGAAAAAACGCGTTTATTTCGGGCTGAAAAACACGTTTTGAAAAGTGTTCTGTTACTGCCCCATAACTTACATGGGGTTGACCGAACTTGCAGAAACATGTTTATTTCTGCTGAAAAACACGTTTTGACACTTTCTGTACACTGGGGTTAAGGGCTGAGTGTGTGGGCTCTTCTGAGCCTTGCTGTTACAAGGAGTTTCAGTTGTCTGAAAAAACGCGTTTATTTCGGGCTGAAAAACACGTTTTGAAAAGTGTGATGTTACTGCCCCATAACTTACATGGGGTTGACCAAACTTGCAGAAACATGTTTATTTCTGCTGAAAAACACGTTTTGACACTTTCTGTACACTGGGGTTAAGGGCTGAGTGTGTGGGCTCTTCTGAGCCTTGCTGTTACAAGGAGATTCGGTTGCCTGAAAAAACGCGTTTATTTCGGGCTGAAAAACAAGTTTTGAAAAGTGTGATGTTACTGCCCCATAACTTACATGGGGTTGACCAAACTTGCAGAAACATGTTTATTTCTGCTGAAAAACACGTTTTGACACTTTCTGCACAATGGGGTTAAGGGCTGAGTGTGTGGGCACTTCTGAGCCTTGCTGTTACAAGTAGATTCAGTTGTCTGAAAAAACGCGTTTATTTCGGGCTGAAAAACACGTTTTGAAAAGTGTGATGTTACTGCCCCATAACTTACATGGGGTTGACCAAACTTGCAGAAACATGTTTATTTCTGCTGAAAAACACGTTTTGACACTTTCTGTACACTGGGGTTAAGGGCTGAGTGTGTGGGCTCTTCTGAGCCTTGCTGTTACAAGGAGATTCGGTTGCCTGAAAAAACGCGTTTATTTCGGGCTGAAAAACACGTTTTGAAAAGTGTGATGTTACTGCCCCATAACTTACATGGGGTTGACCAAACTTGCAGAAACATGTTTATTTCTGCTGAAAAACACGTTTTGACACTTTCTGCACAATGGGGTTAAGGGCTGAGTGTGTGGGCACTTCTGAGCCTTGCTGTTACAAGTAGATTCAGTTGTCTGAAAAAACGCGTTTATTTCGGGCTGAAAAACACGTTTTGAAAAGTGTTCTGTTACTGCCCCATAACTTACATGGGGTTGACCAAACTTGCAGAAACATGTTTATTTCTGCTGAAAAACACGTTTTGACACTTTCTGTACACTGGGGTTAAGGGCTGAGTGTGTGGGCTCTTCTGAGGCTTGCTGTTACAAGGAGATTCAGTTGTCTGAAAAAACGCGTTTATTTCGGGCTGAAAAACACGTTTTGAAAAGTGTGATGTTACTGCCCCATAACTTACATGGGGTTGACCAAACTTGCAGAAACATGTTTATTTCTGCTGAAAAACACGTTTTGACACTTTCTGTACACTGGGGTTAAGGGCTGAGTGTGTGGGCTCTTCTGAGCCTTGCTGTTACAAGGAGATTCAGTTGTCTGAAAAAACGCGTTTATTTCGGGCTGAAAAACACGTTTTGAAAAGTGTGATGTTACTGCCCCATAACTTACATGGGGTTGACCAAACTTGCAGAAACATGTTTATTTCTGCTGAAAAACACGTTTTGACACTTTCTGCACAATGGGGTTAAGGGCTGAGTGTGTGGGCACTTCTGAGCCTTGCTGTTACAAGTAGATTCAGTTGTCTGAAAAAACGCGTTTATTTCGGGCTGAAAAACACGTTTTGAAAAGTGTGATGTTACTGCCCCATAACTTACATGGGGTTGACCAAACTTGCAGAAACCTGTTTATTTCTGCTGAAAAACACGTTTTGACACTTTCTGTACACTGGGGTTAAGGGCTGAGTGTGTGGGCTCTTCTGAGCCTTGCTGTTACAAGGAGATTCAGTTGTCTGAAAAAACGCGTTTATTTCGGGCTGAAAAACACGTTTTGAAAAGTGTGATGTTACTGCCCCATAACTTACATGGGGTTGACCAAACTTGCAGAAACATGTTTATTTCTGCTGAAAAACACGTTTTGACCCTTTCTGCACACTGGGGTTAAGGGCTGAGTGTGTGGGCTCTTCTGAGCCTTGCTGTTACAAGTAGATTCAGTTGCCTGAAAAAACGCGTTTATTTCGGGCTGAAAAACACGTTTTGAAAAGGGTGATGTTACTGCCCCATAACTTACATGGGGTTGACCAAACTTGCAGAAACATGTTTATTTCTGCTGAAAAACACGTTTTGACACTTTCTGCACAATGGGGTTAAGGGCTGAGTGTGTGGGCACTTCTGAGCCTTGCTGTTACAAGTAGATTCAGTTGTCTGAAAAAACGCGTTTATTTCGGGCTGAAAAACACGTTTTGAAAAGTGTGATGTTACTGCCCCATAACTTACATGGGGTTGACCAAACTTGCAGGAACATGTTTATTTCTGCTGAAAAACACGTTTTGACACTTTCTGTACACTGGGGTTAAGGGCTGAGTGTGTGGGCTCTTCTGAGCCTTGCTGTTACAAGGAGTTTCAGATGTCTGAAAAAACGCGTTTATTTCGGTCTGAAAAACACGTTTTGAAAAGTGTGATGTTACTGCCCCATAACTTACATGGGGTTGACCAAACTTGCAGAAACATGTTTATTTCTGCTGAAAAACACGTTTTGACACTTTCTGTACACTGGGGTTAAGGGCTGAGTGTGTGGGCTCTTCTGAGCCTTGCTGTTACAAGGAGATTCGGTTGCCTGAAAAAACGCGTTTATTTCGGGCTGAAAAACACGTTTTGAAAAGTGTGATGTTACTGCCCCATAACTTACATGGGGTTGACCAAACTTGCAGAAACATGTTTATTTCTGCTGAAAAACACGTTTTGAGCCTTTCTGCACACTGGGGTTAAGGGCTGAGTGTGTGGGCTCTTCTGAGCCTTGCTGTTACAAGTAGATTCAGTTGCCTGAAAAAACGCATTTATTTCGGGCTGAAAAACACGTTTTGAAAAGTGTTCTGTTACTGCTCCATAACTTACATGGGGTTGACCAAACTTGCAGAAACATGTTTATTTCTGCTGAAAAACACGTTTTGACACTTTCTGTACACTGGGGTTAAGGGCTGAGTGTGTGGGATCTTCTGAGCCTTGCTGTTACAAGGAGATTCGGTTGCCTGAAAAAACGCGTTTATTTCGGGCTGAAAAACACGTTTTGAAAAGTGTGATGTTACTGCCCCATAACTTACATGGGGTTGACCAAACTTGCAGAAACATGTTTATCTCTGCTGAAAAACACGTTTTGACACTTTCTGTACACTGGGGTTAAGGGCTGAGTGTGTGGGCTCTTCTGAGCCTTGCTGTTACAAGGAGTTTCAGATGTCTGAAAAAACGCGTTTATTTCGGTCTGAAAAACACGTTTTGAAAAGTGTGATGTTACTGCCCCATAACTTACATGGGGTTGACCAAACTTGCAGAAACATGTTTATTTCTGCTGAAAAACACGTTTTGACACTTTCTGTACACTGGGGTTAAGGGCTGAGTGTGTGGGCTCTTCTGAGCCTTGCTGTTACAAGGAGATTCGGTTGCCTGAAAAAACGCGTTTATTTCGGGCTGAAAAACACGTTTTGAAAAGTGTGATGTTACTGCCCCATAACTTACATGGGGTTGACCAAACTTGCAGAAACATGTTTATTTCTGCTGAAAAACACGTTTTGAGCCTTTCTGCACACTGGGGTTAAGGGCTGAGTGTGTGGGCTCTTCTGAGCCTTGCTGTTACAAGTAGATTCAGTTGCCTGAAAAAACGCATTTATTTCGGGCTGAAAAACACGTTTTGAAAAGTGTTCTGTTACTGCTCCATAACTTACATGGGGTTGACCAAACTTGCAGAAACATGTTTATTTCTGCTGAAAAACACGTTTTGACACTTTCTGTACACTGGGGTTAAGGGCTGAGTGTGTGGGCTCTTCTGAGCCTTGCTGTTACAAGGAGATTCGGTTGCCTGAAAAAACGCGTTTATTTCGGGCTGAAAAACACGTTTTGAAAAGTGTGATGTTACTGCCCCATAACTTACATGGGGTTGACCAAACTTGCAGAAACATGTTTATCTCTGCTGAAAAACACGTTTTGACCCTTTCTGCACACTGGGGTTAAGGGCTGAGTGTGTGGGCTCTTCTGAGCCTTGCTGTTACAAGTAGATTCAGTTGCCTGAAAAAACGCGTTTATTTCGGGCTGAAAAACACGTTTTGAAAAGTGTTCTGTTACTGCTCCATAACTTACATGGGGTTGACCAAACTTGCAGAAACATGTTTATTTCTGCTGAAAAACACGTTTTGACACTTTCTGTACACTGGGGTTAAGGGCTGAGTGTGTGGGCTCTTCTGAGCCTTGCTGTTACAAGGAGATTCGGTTGCCTGAAAAAACGCGTTTATTTCGGGCTGAAAAACACGTTTTGAAAAGTGTGATGTTACTGCCCCATAACTTACATGGGGTTGACCAAACTTGCAGAAACATGTTTATTTCTGCTGAAAAACACGTTTTGACCCTTTCTGCACACTGGGGTTAAGGGCTGAGTGTGTGGGCTCTTCTGAGCCTTGCTGTTACAAGTAGATTCAGTTGCCTGAAAAAACGCGTTTATTTCGGGCTGAAAAACACGTTTTGAAAAGTGTTCTGTTACTGCCCCATAACTTACATGGGGTTGACCAAACTTGCAGAAACATGTTTATTTCTGCTGAAAAACACGTTTTGACACTTTCTGTACACTGGGGTTAAGGGCTGAGTGTGTGGGCTCTTCTGAGCCTTGCTGTTACAAGGAGATTCAGTTGTCTGAAAAAACGCGTTTATTTCGGGCTGAAAAACACGTTTTGAAAAGTGTGATGTTACTGCCCCATAACTTACATGGGGTTGACCAAACTTGCAGAAACATGTTTATTTCTGCTGAAAAACACGTTTTGACACTTTCTGTACACTGGGGTTAAGGGCTGAGTGTGTGGGCTCTTCTGAGCCTTGCTGTTACAAGGAGATTCAGTTGTCTGAAAAAACGCGTTTATTTCGGGCTGAAAAACACGTTTTGAAAAGTGTGATGTTACTGCCCCATAACTTACATGGGGTTGACCAAACTTGCAGAAACATGTTTATTTCTGCTGAAAAACACGTTTTGACACTTTCTGCACAATGGGGTTAAGGGCTGAGTGTGTGGGCACTTCTGAGCCTTGCTGTTACAAGTAGATTCAGTTGTCTGAAAAAACGCGTTTATTTCGGGCTGAAAAACACGTTTTGAAAAGTGTGATGTTACTGCCCCATAACTTACATGGGGTTGACCAAACTTGCAGAAACCTGTTTATTTCTGCTGAAAAACACGTTTTGACACTTTCTGTACACTGGGGTTAAGGGCTGAGTGTGTGGGCTCTTCTGAGCCTTGCTGTTACAAGGAGATTCAGTTGTCTGAAAAAACGCGTTTATTTCGGGCTGAAAAACACGTTTTGAAAAGTGTGATGTTACTGCCCCATAACTTACATGGGGTTGACCAAACTTGCAGAAACATGTTTATTTCTGCTGAAAAACACGTTTTGACCCTTTCTGCACACTGGGGTTAAGGGCTGAGTGTGTGGGCTCTTCTGAGCCTTGCTGTTACAAGTAGATTCAGTTGCCTGAAAAAACGCGTTTATTTCGGGCTGAAAAACACGTTTTGAAAAGTGTGATGTTACTGCCCCATAACTTACATGGGGTTGACCAAACTTGCAGAAACATGTTTATTTCTGCTGAAAAACACGTTTTGAGCCTTTCTGCACACTGGGGTTAAGGGCTGAGTGTGTGGGCTCTTCTGAGCCTTGCTGTTACAAGTAGATTCAGTTGCCTGAAAAAACGCATTTATTTCGGGCTGAAAAACACGTTTTGAAAAGTGTTCTGTTACTGCTCCATAACTTACATGGGGTTGACCAAACTTGCAGAAACATGTTTATTTCTGCTGAAAAACACGTTTTGACACTTTCTGTACACTGGGGTTAAGGGCTGAGTGTGTGGGCTCTTCTGAGCCTTGCTGTTACAAGGAGATTCGGTTGCCTGAAAAAACGCGTTTATTTCGGGCTGAAAAACACGTTTTGAAAAGTGTGATGTTACTGCCCCATAACTTACATGGGGTTGACCAAACTTGCAGAAACATGTTTATCTCTGCTGAAAAACACGTTTTGACCCTTTCTGCACACTGGGGTTAAGGGCTGAGTGTGTGGGCTCTTCTGAGCCTTGCTGTTACAAGTAGATTCAGTTGCCTGAAAAAACGCGTTTATTTCGGGCTGAAAAACACGTTTTGAAAAGTGTTCTGTTACTGCCCCATAACTTACATGGGGTTGACCAAACTTGCAGAAACATGTTTATTTCTGCTGAAAAACACGTTTTGACACTTTCTGTACACTGGGGTTAAGGGCTGAGTGTGTGGGCTCTTCTGAGCCTTGCTGTTACAAGGAGATTCAGTTGTCTGAAAAAACGCGTTTATTTCGGGCTGAAAAACACGTTTTGAAAAGTGTGATGTTACTGCCCCATAACTTACATGGGGTTGACCAAACTTGCAGAAACATGTTTATTTCTGCTGAAAAACACGTTTTGACCCTTTCTGCACAATGGGGTTAAGGGCTGAGTGTGTGGGCTCTTCTGAGCCTTGCTGTTATAAGGAGATTCAGTTGTCTGAAAAAACGCGTTTATTTCGGGCTGAAAAACACGTTTTGAAAAGTGTGATGTTACTGCCCCATAACTTACATGGGGTTGACCAAACTTGCAGAAACATGTTTATTTCTGCTGAAAAACACGTTTTGACCCTTTCTGCACACTGGGGTTAAGGGCTGAGTGTGTGGGCTCTTCTGAGCCTTGCTGTTACAAGTAGATTCAGTTGCCTGAAAAAACGCGTTTATTTCGGGCTGAAAAACACGTTTTGAAAAGTGTTCTGTTACTGCCCCATAACTTACATGGGGTTGACCAAACTTGCAGAAACATGTTTATTTCTGCTGAAAAACACGTTTTGACACTTTCTGTACACTGGGGTTAAGGGCTGAGTGTGTGGGCTCTTCTGAGCCTTGCTGTTACAAGGAGATTCGGTTGCCTGAAAAAACGCGTTTATTTCGGGCTGAAAAACACGTTTTGAAAAGTGTGATGTTACTGCCCCATAACTTACATGGGGTTGACCAAACTTGCAGAAACATGTTTATTTCTGCTGAAAAACACGTTTTGACCCTTTCTGCACACTGGGGTTAAGGGCTGAGTGTGTGGGCTCTTCTGAGCCTTGCTGTTACAAGTAGATTCAGTTGCCTGAAAAAACGCGTTTATTTCGGGCTGAAAAACACGTTTTGAAAAGTGTTCTGTTACTGCCCCATAACTTACATGGGGTTGACCAAACTTGCAGAAACATGTTTATTTCTGCTGAAAAACACGTTTTGACACTTTCTGTACACTGGGGTTAAGGGCTGAGTGTGTGGGCTCTTCTGAGCCTTGCTGTTATAAGGAGATTCAGTTGTCTGAAAAAACGCGTTTATTTCGGGCTGAAAAACACGTTTTGAAAAGTGTGATGTTACTGCCCCATAACTTACATGGGGTTGACCAAACTTGCAGAAACATGTTTATTTCTGCTGAAAAACACGTTTTGACCCTTTCTGCACACTGGGGTTAAGGGCTGAGTGTGTGGGCTCTTCTGAGCCTTGCTGTTACAAGTAGATTCAGTTGCCTGAAAAAACGCGTTTATTTCGGGCTGAAAAACACGTTTTGAAAAGTGTTCTGTTACTGCCCCATAACTTACATGGGGTTGACCAAACTTGCAGAAACATGTTTATTTCTGCTGAAAAACACGTTTTGACACTTTCTGCACAATGGGGTTAAGGGCTGAGTGTGTGGGCACTTCTGAGCCTTGCTGTTACAAGTAGATTCAGTTGTCTGAAAAAACGCGTTTATTTCGGGCTGAAAAACACGTTTTGAAAAGTGTGATGTTACTGCCCCATAACTTACATGGGGTTGACCAAACTTGCAGGAACATGTTTATTTCTGCTGAAAAACACGTTTTGACACTTTCTGTACACTGGGGTTAAGGGCTGAGTGTGTGGGCTCTTCTGAGCCTTGCTGTTACAAGGAGTTTCAGATGTCTGAAAAAACGCGTTTATTTCGGTCTGAAAAACACGTTTTGAAAAGTGTGATGTTACTGCCCCATAACTTACATGGGGTTGACCAAACTTGCAGAAACATGTTTATTTCTGCTGAAAAACACGTTTTGACACTTTCTGTACACTGGGGTTAAGGGCTGAGTGTGTGGGCTCTTCTGAGCCTTGCTGTTACAAGGAGATTCGGTTGCCTGAAAAAACGCGTTTATTTCGGGCTGAAAAACACGTTTTGAAAAGTGTGATGTTACTGCCCCATAACTTACATGGGGTTGACCAAACTTGCAGAAACATGTTTATTTCTGCTGAAAAACACGTTTTGAGCCTTTCTGCACACTGGGGTTAAGGGCTGAGTGTGTGGGCTCTTCTGAGCCTTGCTGTTACAAGTAGATTCAGTTGCCTGAAAAAACGCATTTATTTCGGGCTGAAAAACACGTTTTGAAAAGTGTTCTGTTACTGCTCCATAACTTACATGGGGTTGACCAAACTTGCAGAAACATGTTTATTTCTGCTGAAAAACACGTTTTGACACTTTCTGTACACTGGGGTTAAGGGCTGAGTGTGTGGGCTCTTCTGAGCCTTGCTGTTACAAGGAGATTCGGTTGCCTGAAAAAACGCGTTTATTTCGGGCTGAAAAACACGTTTTGAAAAGTGTGATGTTACTGCCCCATAACTTACATGGGGTTGACCAAACTTGCAGAAACATGTTTATCTCTGCTGAAAAACACGTTTTGACCCTTTCTGCACACTGGGGTTAAGGGCTGAGTGTGTGGGCTCTTCTGAGCCTTGCTGTTACAAGTAGATTCAGTTGCCTGAAAAAACGCGTTTATTTCGGGCTGAAAAACACGTTTTGAAAAGTGTTCTGTTACTGCTCCATAACTTACATGGGGTTGACCAAACTTGCAGAAACATGTTTATTTCTGCTGAAAAACACGTTTTGACACTTTCTGTACACTGGGGTTAAGGGCTGAGTGTGTGGGCTCTTCTGAGCCTTGCTGTTACAAGGAGATTCGGTTGCCTGAAAAAACGCGTTTATTTCGGGCTGAAAAACACGTTTTGAAAAGTGTGATGTTACTGCCCCATAACTTACATGGGGTTGACCAAACTTGCAGAAACATGTTTATTTCTGCTGAAAAACACGTTTTGACCCTTTCTGCACACTGGGGTAAAGGGCTGAGTGTGTGGGCTCTTCTGAGCCTTGCTGTTACAAGTAGATTCAGTTGCCTGAAAAAACGCGTTTATTTCGGGCTGAAAAACACGTTTTGAAAAGTGTTCTGTTACTGCCCCATAACTTACATGGGGTTGACCAAACTTGCAGAAACATGTTTATTTCTGCTGAAAAACACGTTTTGACACTTTCTGTACACTGGGGTTAAGGGCTGAGTGTGTGGGCTCTTCTGAGCCTTGCTGTTACAAGGAGATTCAGTTGAGCACGTGTCTGAAAAAACGCGTTTATTTCGGGCTGAAAAACACGTTTTGAAAAGTGTTCTGTTACTGCCCCATAACTTACATGGGGTTGACCAAACTTGCAGAAACATGTTTATTTCTGCTGAAAAACACGTTTTGACACTTTCTGTACACTGGGGTTAAGGGCTGAGTGTGTGGGCTCTTCTGAGCCTTGCTGTTACAAGGAGATTCAGTTGTCTGAAAAAACGCGTTTATTTCGGGCTGAAAAACACGTTTTGAAAAGTGTGATGTTACTGCCCCATAACTTACATGGGGTTGACCAAACTTGCAGAAACATGTTTATTTCTGCTGAAAAACACGTTTTGGACACTTTCTGTACACTGGGGTTAAGGGCTGAGTGTGTGGGCTCTTCTGAGCCTTGCTGTTACAAGGAGATT
>NW_027168122.1:0-63741 GCF_040954835.1 Lepisosteus oculatus
GCCCGAAATAAACGCGTTTTTTCAGACAACTGAATCTCCTTGTAACAGCAAGGCTCAGAAGAGCCCACACACTAAGCCCTTAACCCCAGTGTGCAGAAAGGGTCAAAACGTGTTTTTCAGCAGAAATAACATTTTCTGCAATTTGGTCAACCCATGTAAGTTATGGGGGCAGTAACATCACACTTTTCAAACATGTTTTTCAGCCCGAAATAAACGCGTTTTTTCAGACAACTGAATCTCCTTGTAACAGCAAGCTCAGAAGAGCCCACACACTAAGCCCTAACCCAGTGTGCAGAAAGGGTCAAAACGTGTTTTTCAGCAGAAATAAACATGTTTCTGCAAGTTTGGTCAACCCCATTAAGTTATGGGCAGTAACATCCCCCCCCCCCCCCCCCCCCCCCCCCCCCCACGCCACTGTTGCCGAAATAAACCGTTTACTGAATCTCCTTGTAACAGAGGCTCAGAAGAGCCCACACACTAAGCCCTTACCCCAGTGTGCAGAAAGGGTCCAAAAACGTGTTTTCAGCAGAAATAAACATTTTCTGCAATTTGGGTCAACCCATGTAAGTTTATGGGGGCAGTAACATCACCTTTCACTGTTTGCCGAAATAAACGCGTTTTTTCAGACAACTGAATCTCCTTGTAA
This sequence comes from Lepisosteus oculatus, assembly GCF_040954835.1. Classification (NCBI taxonomy): domain Eukaryota; kingdom Metazoa; phylum Chordata; class Actinopteri; order Semionotiformes; family Lepisosteidae; genus Lepisosteus; species Lepisosteus oculatus. The sequence goes on from NW_027168122.1 coordinate 647, forward strand.
CAGCAAGGCTCAGAAGAGCCCACACACTAAGCCCTTAACCCCAGTGTGCAGAAAGGGTCAAAACGTGTTTTTCAGCAGAAATAAACATGTTTCTGCAAGTTTGGTCAACCCCATGTAAGTTATGGGGCAGTAACATCACACTTTTCAAAACATGTTTTTCAGCCCGAAATAAACGCGTTTTTTCAGACAACTGAATCTCCTTGTAACAGCAAGGCTCAGAAGAGCCCACACACTAAGCCCTTAACCCCAGTGTGCAGAAAGGGTCAAAACGTGTTTTTCAGCAGAAATAAACATGTTTCTGCAAGTTTGGTCAACCCCATGTAAGTTATGGGGCAGTAACATCACACTTTTCAAAACGTGTTTTTCAGCCCGAAATAAACGCGTTTTTTCAGACAACTGAATCTCCTTGTAACAGCAAGGCTCAGAAGTGCCACACACTCAGCCCTTAACCCCAGTGTGCAGAAAGGGTCAAAACGTGTTTTTCAGCAGAAATAAACATGTTTCTGCAAGTTTGGTCAACCCCATGTAAGTTATGGTGCAGTAACATCACACTTTTCAAAACGTGTTTTTCAGCCCGAAATAAACGCGTTTTTTCAGACAACTGAATCTCCTTGTAACAGCAAGGCTCAGAAGTGCCCCACCACACTCAGCCCTTAACCCCAGTGTGCAGAAAGGGTCAAAACGTGTTTTTCAGCAGAAATAAACATGTTTCTGCAAGTTTGGTCAACCCCATGTAAGTTATGGGGCAGTAACATCACACTTTTCAAAACGTGTTTTTCAGCCCGAAATAAACGCGTTTTTTCAGACAACTGAATCTCCTTGTAACAGCAAGGCTCAGAAGAGCCACACACTCAGCCCTTAACCCCAGTGTGCAGAAAGGGTCAAAACGTGTTTTTCAGCAGAAATAAACATGTTTCTGCAAGTTTGGTCAACCCCATGTAAGTTATGGGGCAGTAACATCACACTTTTCAAAACATGTTTTTCAGCCCGAAATAAACGCGTTTTTTCAGACAACTGAATCTCCTTGTAACAGCAAGGCTCAGAAGTGCCCACACACTAAGCCCTTAACCCCAGTGTGCAGAAAGGGTCAAAACGTGTTTTTCAGCAGAAATAAACATGTTTCTGCAAGTTTGGTCAACCCCATGTAAGTTATGGGGCAGTAACATCACACTTTTCAAAACGTGTTTTTCAGCCCGAAATAAACGCGTTTTTTCAGACAACTGAATCTCCTTGTAACAGCAAGGCTCAGAAGTGCCCACACACTCAGCCCTTAACCCCAGTGTGCAGAAAGGGTCAAAACGTGTTTTTCAGCAGAAATAAACATGTTTCTGCAAGTTTGGTCAACCCATGTAAGTTATGGGGCAGTAACATCACACTTTTCAAAACGTGTTTTTCAGCCCGAAATAAACGCGTTTTTTCAGACAACTGAATCTCCTTGTAACAGCAAGGCTCAGAAGAGCCCACACACTAAGCCCTTAACCCCAGTTTGCAGAAAGGGTCAAAACGTGTTTTTCAGCAGAAATAAACATGTTTCTGCAAGTTTGGTCAACCCCATGTAAGTTATGGGGCAGTAACATCACACTTTTCAAAACGTGTTTTTCAGCCCGAAATAAACGCGTTTTTTCAGACAACTGAATCTCCTTGTAACAGCAAGGCTCAGAAGAGCCCACACACTAAGCCCTTAACCCCAGTGTGCAGAAAGGGTCAAAACGTGTTTTTCAGCAGAAATAAACATGTTTCTGCAAGTTTGGTCAACCCCATGTAAGTTATGGGGCAGTAACATCACACTTTTCAAAACATGTTTTTCAGCCCGAAATAAACGCGTTTTTTCAGACAACTGAATCTCCTTGTAACAGCAAGGCTCAGAAGAGCCCACACACTCAGCCCTTAACCCCAGTGTGCAGAAAGGGTCAAAACGTGTTTTTCAGCAGAAATAAACATGTTTCTGCAAGTTTGGTCAACCCCATGTAAGTTATGGGGCAGTAACAATCACACTTTTCAAAACGTGTTTTTCAGCCCGAAATAAACGCGTTTTTTCAGACAACTGAATCTCCTTGTAACAGCAAGGCTCAGAAGAGCCCACACACTCAGCCCTTAACCCCAGTGTGCAGAAAGGGTCAAAACGTGTTTTTCAGCAGAAATAAACATGTTTCTGCAAGTTTGGTCAACCCATGTAAGTTATGGGGCAGTAACATCACACTTTTCAAAACGTGTTTTTCAGCCCGAAATAAACGCGTTTTTTCAGACAACTGAATCTCCTTGTAACAGCAAGGCTCAGAAGAGCCCACACACTCAGCCCTTAACCCCAGTGTGCAGAAAGGGTCAAAACGTGTTTTTCAGCAGAAATAAACATGTTTCTGCAAGTTTGGTCAACCCCATGTAAGTTATGGGGCAGTAACATCACACTTTTCAAAACGTGTTTTTCAGCCCGAAATAAACGCGTTTTTTCAGACAACTGAATCTCCTTGTAACAGCAAGGCTCAGAAGTGCCCACACACTCAGCCCTTAACCCCAGTGTGCAGAAAGGGTCAAAACGTGTTTTTCAGCAGAAATAAACATGTTTCTGCAAGTTTGGTCAACCCCATGTAAGTTATGGGGCAGTAACATCACACTTTTCAAAACGTGTTTTTCAGCCCGAAATAAACGCGTTTTTTCAGACAACTGAATCTCCTTGTAACAGCAAGGCTCAGAAGAGCCCACACACTCAGCCCTTAACCCCAGTGTGCAGAAAGGGTCAAAACGTGTTTTTCAGCAGAAATAAACATGTTTCTGCAAGTTTGGTCAACCCCATGTAAGTTATGGGGCAGTAACATCACACTTTTCAAAACGTGTTTTTCAGCCCGAAATAAACGCGTTTTTTCAGACAACTGAATCTCCTTGTAACAGCAAGGCTCAGAAGAGCCCACACACTCAGCCCTTAACCCCAGTGTGCAGAAAGGGTCAAAACGTGTTTTTCAGCAGAAATAAACATGTTTCTGCAAGTTTGGTCAACCCCATGTAAGTTATGGGGCAGTAACATCACACTTTTCAAAACGTGTTTTTCAGCCCGAAATAAACGCGTTTTTTCAGACAACTGAATCTCCTTGTAACAGCAAGGCTCAGAAGAGCCCACACACTCAGCCCTTAACCCCAGTGTGCAGAAAGGGTCAAAACGTGTTTTCAGCAGAAATAAACATGTTTCTGCAAGTTTGGTCAACCCCATGTAAGTTATGGGGCAGTAACATCACACTTTTCAAAACGTGTTTTTCAGCCCGAAATAAACGCGTTTTTTCAGACAACTGAATCTCCTTGTAACAGCAAGGCTCAGAAGAGCCCACACACTCAGCCCTTAACCCCAGTGTGCAGAAAGGGTCAAAACGTGTTTTTCAGCAGAAATAAACATGTTTCTGCAAGTTTGGTCAACCCCATGTAAGTTATGGGGCAGTAACATCACACTTTTCAAAAACGTGTTTTTCAGCCCGAAATAAACGCGTTTTTTCAGACAACTGAATCTCCTTGTAACAGCAAGGCTCAGAAGAGCCCACACACTCAGCCCTTAACCCCAGTGTGCAGAAAGGTCAAAACGTGTTTTTCAGCAGAAATAAACATGTTTCTGCAAGTTTGGTCAACCCCATGTAAGTTATGGGGCAGTAACATCACACTTTTCAAAACGTGTTTTTCAGCCCGAAATAAACGCGTTTTTTCAGACAACTGAATCTCCTTGTAACAGCAAGGCTCAGAAGAGCCCACACACTCAGCCCTTAACCCAGTGTGCAGAAAGGGTCAAAACGTGTTTTCAGCAGAAATAAACATGTTTCTGCAAGTTTGGTCAACCCCATGTAAGTTATGGGGCAGTAACATCACACTTTTCAAAACGTGTTTTTCAGCCCGAAATAAACGCGTTTTTTCAGACAACTGAATCTCCTTGTAACAGCAAGGCTCAGAAGTGCCCACACACTCAGCCCTTAACCCCAGTGTGCAGAAAGGGTCAAAACGTGTTTTTCAGCAGAAATAAACATGTTTCTGCAAGTTTGGTCAACCCCATGTAAGTTATGGGGCAGTAACATCACACTTTTCAAAACGTGTTTTTCAGCCCGAAATAAACGCGTTTTTTCAGACAACTGAATCTCCTTGTAACAGCAAGGCTCAGAAGTGCCCACACACTCAGCCCTTAACCCCAGTTTGCAGAAAGGGTCAAAACGTGTTTTTCAGCAGAAATAAACATGTTTCTGCAAGTTTGGTCAACCCCATGTAAGTTATGGGGCAGTAACATCACACTTTTCAAAACGTGTTTTTCAGCCCGAAATAAACGCGTTTTTTCAGACAACTGAATCTCCTTGTAACAGCAAGGCTCAGAAGAGCCCACACACTCACCCCTTAACCCCAGTGTGCAGAAAGGGTCAAAACGTGTTTTTCAGCAGAAATAAACATGTTTCTGCAAGTTTGGTCAACCCCATGTAAGTTATGGGGCAGTAACATCACACTTTTCAAAACGTGTTTTTCAGCCCGAAATAAACGCGTTTTTTCAGACAACTGAATCTACTAGTAACAGCAAGGTCAGAAGTTCCCACACACTCATCCCTTAACCCCAGTGTGCAGAAAGGGTCAAAACGTGTTTTTCAGCAGAAATAAACATGTTTCTGCAAGTTTGGTCAACCCCATGTAAGTTATGGGGCAGTAACATCACACTTTTCAAAACGTGTTTTCAGCCCGAAATAAACGCGTTTTTTCAGACAACTGAATCTTCCTTGTAACAGCAAGGCTCAGAAGTGCCCACACACTCAGCCCTTAACCCCAGTTTGCAGAAAGGGTCAAAACGTGTTTTTCAGCAGAAATAAACATGTTTCTGCAAGTTTGGTCAACCCCATGTAAGTTATGGGGCAGTAACATCACACTTTTTCAAAACGTGTTTTTCAGCCCGAAATAAACGCGTTTTTTCAGACAACTGAATCTCCTTGTAACAGCAAGGCTCAGAAGAGCCCACACACTCAGCCCTTAACCCCAGTTTGCAGAAAGGGTCAAAACGTGTTTTTCAGCAGAAATAAACATGTTTCTGCAAGTTTGGTCAACCCCATGTAAGTTATGGGGCAGTAACATCACACTTTTCAAAACGTGTTTTTCAGCCCGAAATAAACGCGTTTTTTCAGACAACTGAATCTCCTTGTAACAGCAAGGCTCAGAAGAGCCCACACACTCAGCCCTTAACCCCAGTGTGCAGAAAGGGTCAAAACGTGTTTTTCAGCAGAAATAAACATGTTTCTGCAAGTTTGGTCAACCCCATGTAAGTTATGGGGCAGTAACATCACACTTTTCAAAACGTGTTTTTCAGCCCGAAATAAACGCGTTTTTTCAGACAACTGAATCTCCTTGTAACAGCAAGGCTCAGAAGAGCCCACACACTCAGCCCTTAACCCCAGTGTGCAGAAAGGGTCAAAACGTGTTTTTCAGCAGAATAAACATGTTTCTGCAAGTTTGGTCAACCCCATGTAAGTTATGGGGCAGTAACATCACACTTTTCAAAACGTGTTTTTCAGCCCGAAATAAACGCGTTTTTTCAGACAACTGAATCTCCTTGTAACAGCAAGGCTCAGAAGTGCCCACACACTCAGCCCTTAACCCCAGTGTGCAGAAAGGGTCAAAACGTGTTTTTCAGCAGGAATAAACATGTTTCTGCAAGTTTGGTCAACCCCATGTAAGTTATGGGGCAGTAACATCACACTTTTCAAAACGTGTTTTTCAGCCCGAAATAAACGCGTTTTTTCAGACAACTGAATCTCCTTGTAACAGCAAGGCTCAGAAGTGCCCACACACTCAGCCCTTAACCCCAGTGTGCAGAAAGGGTCAAAACGTGTTTTTCAGCAGAAATAAACATGTTTCTGCAAGTTTGGTCAACCCCATGTAAGTTATGGGGCAGTAACATCACACTTTTCAAAACGTGTTTTTCAGCCCGAAATAAACGCGTTTTTTCAGACAACTGAATCTCCTTGTAACAGCAAGGCTCAGAAGTGCCCACACACTCAGCCCTTAACCCCAGTTTGCAGAAAGGGTCAAAACGTGTTTTTCAGCAGAAATAAACATGTTTCTGCAAGTTTGGTCAACCCCATGTAAGTTATGGGGCAGTAACATCACACTTTTCAAAACGTGTTTTTCAGCCCGAAATAAACGCGTTTTTTCAGACAACTGAATCTCCTTGTAACAGCAAGGCTCAGAAGAGCCCACACACTAAGCCCTTAACCCCAGTGTGCAGAAAGGGTCAAAACGTGTTTTTCAGCAGAAATAAACATGTTTCTGCAAGTTTGGTCAACCCCATGTAAGTTATGGGGCAGTAACATCACACTTTTCAAAACATGTTTTTCAGCCCGAAATAAACGCGTTTTTTCAGACAACTGAATCTCCTTGTAACAGCAAGGCTCAGAAGAGCCCACACACTAAGCCCTTAACCCCAGTGTGCAGAAAGGGTCAAAACGTGTTTTTCAGCAGAAATAAACATGTTTCTGCAAGTTTGGTCAACCCCATGTAAGTTATGGGGCAGTAACATCACACTTTTCAAAACGTGTTTTTCAGCCCGAAATAAACGCGTTTTTTCAGACAACTGAATCTCCTTGTAACAGCAAGGCTCAGAAGTGCCCACACACTCAGCCCTTAACCCCAGTGTGCAGAAAGGGTCAAAACGTGTTTTTCAGCAGAAATAAACATGTTTCTGCAAGTTTGGTCAACCCCATGTAAGTTATGGTGCAGTAACATCACACTTTTCAAAACGTGTTTTTCAGCCCGAAATAAACGCGTTTTTTCAGACAACTGAATCTCCTTGTAACGGCAAGGCTCAGAAGTGCCCACACACTCAGCCCTTAACCCCAGTTTGCAGAAAGGGTCAAAACGTGTTTTTCAGCAGAAATAAACATGTTTCTGCAAGTTTGGTCAACCCCATGTAAGTTATGGGGCAGTAACATCACACTTTTCAAAACGTGTTTTTCAGCCCGAAATAAACGCGTTTTTTCAGACAACTGAATCTCCTTGTAACAGCAAGGCTCAGAAGAGCCCACACACTCAGCCCTTAACCCCAGTGTGCAGAAAAGGGTCAAAACGTGTTTTTCAGCAGAAATAAACATGTTTCTGCAAGTTTGGTCAACCCCATGTAAGTTATGGGGCAGTAACATCACACTTTTCAAAACATGTTTTTCAGCCCGAAATAAACGCGTTTTTTCAGACAACTGAATCTCCTTGTAACAGCAAGGCTCAGAAGAGCCCACACACTAAGCCCTTAACCCCAGTGTGCAGAAAGGGTCAAAACGTGTTTTTCAGCAGAAATAAACATGTTTCTGCAAGTTTGGTCAACCCCATGTAAGTTATGGGGCAGTAACATCACACTTTTCAAAACGTGTTTTTCAGCCCGAAATAAACGCGTTTTTTCAGACAACTGAATCTCCTTGTAACAGCAAGGCTCAGAAGTGCCCACACACTCAGCCCTAACCCCAGTGTGCAGAAAGGGTCAAAACGTGTTTTTCAGCAGAAATAAACATGTTTCTGCAAGTTTGGTCAACCCCATGTAAGTTATGGGGCAGTAACATCACACTTTTCAAAACGTGTTTTTCAGCCCGAAATAAACGCGTTTTTTCAGACAACTGAATCTCCTTGTAACAGCAAGGCTCAGAAGTGCCCACACACTCAGCCCTTAACCCCAGTTTGCAGAAAGGGTCAAAACGTGTTTTTCAGCAGAAATAAACATGTTTCTGCAAGTTTGGTCAACCCCATGTAAGTTATGGGGCAGTAACATCACACTTTTCAAAACGTGTTTTTCAGCCCGAAATAAACGCGTTTTTTCAGACAACTGAATCTCCTTGTAACAGCAAGGCTCAGAAGAGCCCACACACTAAGCCCTTAACCCCAGTGTGCAGAAAGGGTCAAAACGTGTTTTTCAGCAGAAATAAACATGTTTCTGCAAGTTTGGTCAACCCCATGTAAGTTATGGGGCAGTAACATCACACTTTTCAAACATGTTTTTCAGCCCGAAATAAACGCGTTTTTCAGACAACTGAATCTCCTTGTAACAGCAAGGCTCAGAAGAGCCCACACACTAAGCCCTTAACCCCAGTGTGCAGAAAGGGTCAAAACGTGTTTTTCAGCAGAAATAAACATGTTTCTGCAAGTTTGGTCAACCCCATGTAAGTTATGGGGCAGTAACATCACACTTTTCAAAACGTGTTTTTCAGCCCGAAATAAACGCGTTTTTTCAGACAACTGAATCTCCTTGTAACAGCAAGGCTCAGAAGTGCCCACACACTCAGCCCTTAACCCCAGTGTGCAGAAAGGGTCAAAACGTGTTTTTCAGCAGAAATAAACATGTTTCTGCAAGTTTGGTCAACCCCATGTAAGTTATGGGGCAGTAACATCACACTTTTCAAAACGTGTTTTTCAGCCCGAAATAAACGCGTTTTTTCAGACAACTGAATCTCCTTGTAACAGCAAGGCTCAGAAGAGCCCACACACTCACCCCTTAACCCCAGTGTGCAGAAAGGGTCAAAACGTGTTTTTCAGCAGAAATAAACATGTTTCTGCAAGTTTGGTCAACCCCATGTAAGTTATGGGGCAGTAACATCACACTTTTCAAAACGTGTTTTTCAGCCCGAAATAAACGCGTTTTTTCAGACAACTGAATCTACTAGTAACAGCAATGCTCAGAAGTTCCCACACACTCATCCCTTAACCCCAGTGTGCAGAAAGGGTCAAAACGTGTTTTACAGCAGAAATAAACATGTTTCTGCAAGTTTGGTCAACCCCATGTAAGTTATGGGGCAGTAACATCACACTTTTCAAAACGTGTTTTTCAGCCCGAAATAAACGCGTTTTTTCAGACAACTGAATCTCCTTGTAACAGCAAGGCTCAGAAGTGCCCACACACTCAGCCCTTAACCCCAGTTTGCAGAAAGGGTCAAAACGTGTTTTTCAGCAGAAATAACATGTTTCTGCAAGTTTGGTCAACCCATGTAAGTTATGGGGCAGTAACATCACACTTTTCAAAACGTGTTTTTCAGCCCGAAATAAACGCGTTTTTTCAGACAACTGAATCTCCTTGTAACAGCAAGGCTCAGAAGAGCCCACACACTCAGCCCTTAACCCCAGTGTGCAGAAAGGGTCAAAACGTGTTTTTCAGCAGAAATAAACATGTTTCTGCAAGTTTGGTCAACCCCATGTAAGTTATGGGGCAGTAACATCACACTTTTCAAAACGTGTTTTTCAGCCCGAAATAAACGCGTTTTTTCAGACAACTGAATCTCCTTGTAACAGCAAGGCTCAGAAGAGCCCACACACTCAGCCCTTAACCCCAGTGTGCAGAAAGGGTCAAAACGTGTTTTTCAGCAGAAATAAACATGTTTCTGCAAGTTTGGTCAACCCCATGTAAGTTATGGGGCAGTAACATCACACTTTTCAAAACGTGTTTTTCAGCCCGAAATAAACGCGTTTTTTCAGACAACTGAATCTCCTTGTAACAGCAAGGCTCAGAAATGCCCACACACTCAGCCCTTAACCCCAGTGTGCAGAAAGGGTCAAAACGTGTTTTCAGCAGAAATAAACATGTTTCTGCAAGTTTGGTCAACCCCATGTAAGTTATGGGGCAGTAACATCACACTTTTCAAAACATGTTTTTCAGCCCGAAATAAACGCGTTTTTTCAGACAACTGAATCTCCTTGTAACAGCAAGGCTCAGAAGAGCCCACACACTAAGCCCTTAACCCCAGTGTGCAGAAAGGGTCAAAACGTGTTTTTCAGCAGAAATAAACATGTTTCTGCAAGTTTGGTCAACCCCATGTAAGTTATGGGGCAGTAACATCACACTTTTCAAAACGTGTTTTTCAGCCCGAAATAAACGCGTTTTTTCAGACAACTGAATCTCCTTGTAACAGCAAGGCTCAGAAGTGCCCACACACTCAGCCCTTAACCCCAGTGTGCAGAAAGGGTCAAAACGTGTTTTTCAGCAGAAATAAACATGTTTCTGCAAGTTTGGTCAACCCCATGTAAGTTATGGGGCAGTAACATCACACTTTTCAAAACATGTTTTTCAGCCCGAAATAAACGCGTTTTTTCAGACATCTGAATCTCCTTGTAACAGCAAGGCTCAGAAGAGCCCACACACTAAGCCCTTAACCCCATTGTGCAGAAAGGGTCAAAACGTGTTTTTCAGCAGAAATAAACATGTTTCTGCAAGTTTGGTCAACCCCATGTAAGTTATGGGGCAGTAACATCACACTTTTCAAAACGTGTTTTTCAGCCCGAAATAAACGCGTTTTTTCAGACAACTGAATCTCCTTGTAACAGCAAGGCTCAGAAGAGCCCACACACTCAGCCCGTAACCCCAGTGTGCAGAAAGGGTCAAAACGTGTTTTTCAGCAGAAATAAACATGTTTCTGCAAGTTTGGTCAACCCCATGTAAGTTATGGGGCAGTAACATCACACTTTTCAAAACATGTTTTTCAGCCCGAAATAAACGCGTTTTTTCAGACAACTGAATCTCCTTGTAACAGCAAGGCTCAGAAGAGCCCACACACTCAGCCCTTAACCCCAGTGTGCAGAAAGGGTCAAAACGTGTTTTTCAGCAGAAATAAACATGTTTCTGCAAGTTTGGTCAACCCCATGTAAGTTATGGGGCAGTAACATCACACTTTTCAAAACGTGTTTTTCAGCCCGAAATAAACGCGTTTTTTCAGACAACTGAATCTACTTGTAACAGCAAGGCTCAGAAGTGCCCACACACTCAGCCCTTAACCCCAGTGTGCAGAAAGGGTCAAAACGTGTTTTTCAGCAGAAATAAACATGTTTCTGCAAGTTTGGTCAACCCCATGTAAGTTATGGGGCAGTAACATCACACTTTTCAAAACGTGTTTTTCAGCCCGAAATAAACGCGTTTTTTCAGACAACTGAATCTCCTTGTAACAGCAAGGCTCAGAAGTGCCCACACACTCAGCCCTTAACCCCAGTTTGCAGAAAGGGTCAAAACGTGTTTTTCAGCAGAAATAAACATGTTTCTGCAAGTTTGGTCAACCCCATGTAAGTTATGGGGCAGTAACATCACACTTTTCAAAACGTGTTTTTCAGCCCGAAATAAACGCGTTTTTTCAGACAACTGAATCTCCTTGTAACAGCAAGGCTCAGAAGAGCCCACACACTCAGCCCTTAACCCAGTGTGCAGAAAGGGTCAAAACGTGTTTTTCAGCAGAAATAAACATGTTTCTGCAAGTTTGGTCAACCCCATGTAAGTTATGGGCAGTAACATCACACTTTTCAAAACGTGTTTTTCAGCCCGAAATAAACGCGTTTTTTCAGACAACTGAATCTCCTTGTAACAGCAAGGCTCAGAAGAGCCCACACACTCACCCCTTAACCCCAGTGTGCAGAAAGGGTCAAAAACGTGTTTTTCAGCAGAAATAAACATGTTTTTGCAAGTTTGGTCAACCCCATGTAAGTTATGGGGCAGTAACATCACACTTTTCAAAACGTGTTTTTCAGCCCGAAATAAACGCGTTTTTTCAGACAACTGAATCTACTAGTAACAGCAATGCTCAGAAGTTCCCACACACTCATCCCTTAACCCAGTGTGCAGAAAGGGTCAAAACGTGTTTTTCAGCAGAAATAAACATGTTTCTGCAAGTTTGGTCAACCCCATGTAAGTTATGGGGCAGTAACATCACACTTTTCAAAACGTGTTTTTCAGCCCGAAATAAACGCGTTTTTCAGACAACTGAATCTCCTTGTAACAGCAAGGCTCAGAAGAGCCCACACACTCACCCCTTAACCCCAGTGTGCAGAAAGGGTCAAAACGTGTTTTTCAGCAGAAATAAACATGTTTCTGCAAGTTTGGTCAACCCCATGTAAGTTATGGGGCAGTAACATCACACTTTTCAAAACATGTTTTTCAGCCCGAAATAAACGCGTTTTTTCAGACAACTGAATCTCCTTGTAACAGCAAGGCTCAGAAGAGCCCACACACTAAGCCCTTAACCCCAGTGTGCAGAAAGGGTCAAAACGTGTTTTTCAGCAGAAATAAACATGTTTCTGTAAGTTTGGTCAACCCCATGTAAGTTATGGGGCAGTAACATCACACTTTTCAAAACATGTTTTTCAGCCCGAAATAAACGCGTTTTTTCAGACAACTGAATCTCCTTGTAACAGCAAGGCTCAGAAGAGCCCACACACTCAGCCCTTAACCCCAGTGTGCAGAAAGGGTCAAAACGTGTTTTTCAGCAGAAATAAACATGTTTCTGCAAGTTTGGTCAACCCATGTAAGTTATGGGGCAGTAACATCACACTTTTCAAAACGTGTTTTTCAGCCCGAAATAAACGCGTTTTTTCAGACAACTGAATCTCCTTGTAACAGCAAGGCTCAGAAGAGCCCACACACTCAGCCCTTAACCCCAGTGTGCAGAAAGGGTCAAAACGTGTTTTTCAGCAGAAATAAACATGTTTCTGCAAGTTTGGTCAACCCCATGTAAGTTATGGGGCAGTAACATCACACTTTTCAAAACGTGTTTTTCAGCCCGAAATAAACGCGTTTTTTCAGACAACTGAATCTCCTTGTAACAGCAAGGCTCAGAAGAGCCCACACACTCAGCCCTTAACCCCAGTGTGCAGAAAGGGTCAAAACGTGTTTTTCAGCAGAAATAAACATGTTTCTGCAAGTTTGGTCAACCCCATGTAAGTTATGGGGCAGTAACATCACACTTTTCAAAACGTGTTTTTCAGCCTGAAATAAACGCGTTTTTTCAGACAACTGAATCTCCTTGTAACAGCAAGGCTCAGAAGAGCCCACACACTCAGCCCTTAACCCCAGTGTGCAGAAAGGGTCAAAACGTGTTTTTCAGCAGAAATAAACATGTTTCTGCAAGTTTGGTCAACCCCATGTAAGTTATGGGGCAGTAACATCACACTTTTCAAACGTGTTTTTCAGCCCGAAATAAACGCGTTTTTTCAGACAACTGAATCTCCTTGTAACAGCAAGGCTCAGAAGTGCCCACACACTCAGCCCTTAACCCCAGTGTGCAGAAAGGGTCAAAACGTGTTTTTCAGCAGAAATAAACATGTTTCTGCAAGTTTGGTCAACCCCATGTAAGTTATGGGGCAGTAACATCACACTTTTCAAAACGTGTTTTTCAGCCCGAAATAAACGCGTTTTTTCAGACAACTGAATCTCCTTGTAACAGCAAGGCTCAGAAGAGCCCACACACTCACCCTTAACCCCAGTGTGCAGAAAGGGTCAAAACGTGTTTTTCAGCAGAAATAAACATGTTTCTGCAAGTTTGGTCAACCCCATGTAAGTTATGGGGCAGTAACATCACACTTTTCAAAACGTGTTTTTCAGCCCGAAATAAACGCGTTTTTTCAGACAACTGAATCTACTAGTAACAGCAATGCTCAGAAGTTCCCACACACTCATCCCTTAACCCCAGTGTGCAGAAAGGGTCAAAACGTGTTTTTCAGCAGAAATAAACATGTTTCTGCAAGTTTGGTCAACCCCATGTAAGTTATGGGGCAGTAACATCACACTTTTCAAAACGTGTTTTTCAGCCCGAAATAAACGCGTTTTTTCAGACAACTGAATCTCCTTGTAACAGCAAGGCTCAGAGTGCCCACACACTCAGCCCTTAACCCCAGTTTGCAGAAAGGGTCAAAACGTGTTTTTCAGCAGAAATAAACATGTTTCTGCAAGTTTGGTCAACCCCATGTAAGTTATGGGGCAGTAACATCACACTTTTCAAAACGTGTTTTTCAGCCCGAAATAAACGCGTTTTTTCAGACAACTGAATCTCCTTGTAACAGCAAGGCTCAGAAGAGCCCACACACTCAGCCCTTAACCCCAGTGTGCAGAAAGGGTCAAAACGTGTTTTTCAGCAGAAATAAACATGTTTCTGCAAGTTTGGTCAACCCCATGTAAGTTATGGGGCAGTAACATCACACTTTTCAAAACGTGTTTTTCAGCCCGAAATAAACGCGTTTTTTCAGACAACTGAATCTCCTTGTAACAGCAAGGCTCAGAAGAGCCCACACACTCAGCCCTTAACCCCAGTGTGCAGAAAGGGTCAAAACGTGTTTTTCAGCAGAAATAACATGTTTCTGCAAGTTTGGTCAACCCCATGTAAGTTATGGGGCAGTAACATCACACTTTTCAAAACGTGTTTTTCAGCCCGAAATAAACGCGTTTTTTCAGACAACTGAATCTCCTTGTAACAGCAAGGCTCAGAAATGCCCACACACTCAGCCCTTAACCCCAGTGTGCAGAAAGGGTCAAAACGTGTTTTTCAGCAGAAATAAACATGTTTCTGCAGGTTTGGTCAACCCCATGTAAGTTATGGGGCAGTAACATCACACTTTTCAAAACGTGTTTTTCAGCCCGAAATAAACGCGTTTTTTCAGACAACTGAATCTCCTTGTAACAGCAAGGCTCAGAAGAGCCCACACACTCACCCCTTAACCCCAGTGTGCAGAAAGGGTCAAAACGTGTTTTTCAGCAGAAATAAACATGTTTCTGCAAGTTTGGTCAACCCCATGTAAGTTATGGGGCAGTAACATCACACTTTTCAAAACATGTTTTTCAGCCCGAAATAAACGCGTTTTTTTCAGACAACTGAATCTCCTTGTAACAGCAAGGCTCAGAAGAGCCCACACACTAAGCCCTTAACCCCAGTGTGCAGAAAGGGTCAAAACGTGTTTTTCAGCAGAAATAAACATGTTTCTGTAAGTTTGGTCAACCCCATGTAAGTTATGGGGCAGTAACATCACACTTTTCAAAACATGTTTTTCAGCCCGAAATAAACGCGTTTTTTCAGACAACTGAATCTCCTTGTAACAGCAAGGCTCAGAAGAGCCCACACACTCAGCCCTTAACCCCAGTGTGCAGAAAGGGTCAAAACGTGTTTTTCAGCAGAAATAAACATGTTTCTGCAAGTTTGGTCAACCCCATGTAAGTTATGGGGCAGTAACATCACACTTTCAAAACGTGTTTTTCAGCCCGAAATAAACGCGTTTTTTCAGACAACTGAATCTCCTTGTAACAGCAAGGCTCAGAAGAGCCCACACACTCAGCCCTTAACCCCAGTGTGCAGAAAGGGTCAAAACGTGTTTTTCAGCAGAAATAAACATGTTTCTGCAAGTTTGGTCAACCCCATGTAAGTTATGGGGCAGTAACATCACACTTTTCAAAACGTGTTTTTCAGCCCGAAATAAACGCGTTTTTTCAGACAACTGAATCTACTTGTAACAGCAAGGCTCAGAAGTGCCCACACACTCAGCCCTTAACCCCAGTGTGCAGAAAGGGTCAAAACGTGTTTTTCAGCAGAAATAAACATGTTTCTGCAGGTTTGGTCAACCCCATGTAAGTTATGGGGCAGTAACATCACACTTTTCAAAACGTGTTTTTCAGCCCGAAATAAACGCGTTTTTTCAGACAACTGAATCTCCTTGTAACAGCAAGGCTCAGAAGAGCCCACACACTCAGCCCTTAACCCCAGAGTGCAGAAAGGTCAAAACGTGTTTTTCAGCAGAAATAAACATGTTTCTGCAAGTTTGGTCAACCCCATGTAAGTTATGGGGCAGTAACATCACACTTTTCAAAACATGTTTTTCAGCCCGAAATAAACGCGTTTTTTCAGACAACTGAATCTCCTTGTAACAGCAAGGCTCAGAAGAGCCCACACACTAAGCCCTTAACCCCAGTGTGCAGAAAGGGTCAAAACGTGTTTTTCAGCAGAAATAAACATGTTTCTGCAAGTTTGGTCAACCCCATGTAAGTTATGGGGCAGTAACATCACACTTTTCAAAACGTGTTTTTCAGCCCGAAATAAACGCGTTTTTTCAGACAACTGAATCTCCTTGTAACAGCAAGGCTCAGAAGTGCCCACACACTCAGCCCTTAACCCCAGTGTGCAGAAAGGGTCAAAACGTGTTTTTCAGCAGAAATAAACATGTTTCTGCAAGTTTGGTCAACCCCATGTAAGTTATGGGGCAGTAACATCACACTTTTCAAAACGTGTTTTTCAGCCCGAAATAAACGCGTTTTTTCAGACAACTGAATCTCCTTGTAACAGCAAGGCTCAGAAGAGCCCACACACTAAGCCCTTAACCCCAGTGTGCAGAAAGGGTCAAAACGTGTTTTTCAGCAGAAATAAATATGTTTCTGCAAGTTTGGTCAACCCCATGTAAGTTATGGGGCAGTAACATCACACTTTTCAAAACGTGTTTTTCAGCCCGAAATAAACGCGTTTTTTCAGACAACTGAATCTCCTTGTAACAGCAAGGCTCAGAAGAGCCCACACACTCACCCCTTAACCCCAGTGTGCAGAAAGGGTCAAAACATGTTTTTCAGCAGAAATAAACATGTTTCTGCAAGTTTGGTCAACCCCATGTAAGTTATGGGGCAGTAACATCACACTTTTCAAAACATGTTTTTCAGCCCGAAATAAACGCGTTTTTTCAGACATCTGAATCTCCTTGTAACAGCAAGGCTCAGAAGAGCCCACACACTAAGCCCTTAACCCCATTGTGCAGAAAGGGTCAAAACGTGTTTTTCAGCAGAAATAAACATGTTTCTGCAAGTTTGGTCAACCCCATGTAAGTTATGGGGCAGTAACATCACACTTTTCAAAACGTGTTTTTCAGCCCGAAATAAACGCGTTTTTTCAGACAACTGAATCTCCTTGTAACAGCAAGGCTCAGAAGAGCCCACACACTCAGCCCTTAACCCCTGAATCTCCTTGTAAACAGCAAAAAGACACGCAAAAGAGAAAGAAAAAGATCAGAAGAAAGACAAGAAAAGACAAGATCAAAGAAATAAGAAAAAGAAAGACATGTTTCTGCAAGTTTGGTCAAGTGTAAGTTACACTGCTCCACTGCCTGAATCTCCTTGTAACAGCAAGACTCAGAAGAGCCCACACACTCAGCCCTTAACCCCAGTGTGCAGAAAGGGTCAAAACGTGTTTTTCAGCAGAAATAAACATGTTTCTGCAAGTTTGGTCAACCCCATGTAAGTTATGGGGCAGTAACATCACACTTTTCAAAACGTGTTTTTCAGCCCGAAATAAACGCGTTTTTTCAGACAACTGAATCTACTTGTAACAGCAAGGCTCAGAAGTGCCCACACACTCAGCCCTTAACCCCAGTGTGCAGAAAGGGTCA
This sequence comes from Lepisosteus oculatus, assembly GCF_040954835.1. Taxonomy (NCBI): domain Eukaryota; kingdom Metazoa; phylum Chordata; class Actinopteri; order Semionotiformes; family Lepisosteidae; genus Lepisosteus; species Lepisosteus oculatus. The sequence goes on from NW_027168122.1 coordinate 17,786, forward strand.
AAACGTGTTTTTCAGCAGAAATAAACATGTTTCTGCAAGTTTGGTCAACCCCATGTAAGTTATGGGGCAGTAACATCACACTTTTCAAAACGTGTTTTTCAGCCCGAAATAAACGCGTTTTTTCAGACAACTGAATCTCCTTGTAACAGCAAGGCTCAGAAGTGCCCACACACTCAGCCCTTAACCCCAGTTTGCAGAAAGGGTCAAAACGTGTTTTTCAGCAGAAATAAACATGTTTCTGCAAGTTTGGTCAACCCCATGTAAGTTATGGGGCAGTAACATCACACTTTTCAAAACGTGTTTTTCAGCCCGAAATAAACGCGTTTTTTCAGACAACTGAATCTCCTTGTAACAGCAAGGCTCAGAAGAGCCCACACACTCAGCCCTTAACCCCAGTGTGCAGAAAGGGTCAAAACGTGTTTTTCAGCAGAAATAAACATGTTTCTGCAAGTTTGGTCAACCCCATGTAAGTTATGGGGCAGTAACATCACACTTTTCAAAACGTGTTTTTCAGCCCGAAATAAACGCGTTTTTTCAGACAACTGAATCTCCTTGTAACAGCAAGGCTCAGAAGAGCCCACACACTCACCCCTTAACCCCAGTGTGCAGAAAGGGTCAAAACGTGTTTTTCAGCAGAAATAAACATGTTTTTGCAAGTTTGGTCAACCCCATGTAAGTTATGGGGCAGTAACATCACACTTTTCAAAACGTGTTTTTCAGCCCGAAATAAACGCGTTTTTTCAGACAACTGAATCTACTAGTAACAGCAATGCTCAGAAGTTCCCACACACTCATCCCTTAACCCCAGTGTGCAGAAAGGGTCAAAACGTGTTTTTCAGCAGAAATAAACATGTTTCTGCAAGTTTGGTCAACCCCATGTAAGTTATGGGGCAGTAACATCACACTTTTCAAAACGTGTTTTTCAGCCCGAAATAAACGCGTTTTTTCAGACAACTGAATCTCCTTGTAACAGCAAGGCTCAGAAGAGCCCACACACTCACCCCTTAACCCCAGTGTGCAGAAAGGGTCAAAACGTGTTTTTCAGCAGAAATAAACATGTTTCTGCAAGTTTGGTCAACCCCATGTAAGTTATGGGGCAGTAACATCACACTTTTCAAAACATGTTTTTCAGCCCGAAATAAACGCGTTTTTTCAGACAACTGAATCTCCTTGTAACAGCAAGGCTCAGAAGAGCCCACACACTAAGCCCTTAACCCCAGTGTGCAGAAAGGGTCAAAACGTGTTTTTCAGCAGAAATAAACATGTTTCTGTAAGTTTGGTCAACCCCATGTAAGTTATGGGGCAGTAACATCACACTTTTCAAAACATGTTTTTCAGCCCGAAATAAACGCGTTTTTTCAGACAACTGAATCTCCTTGTAACAGCAAGGCTCAGAAGAGCCCACACACTCAGCCCTTAACCCCAGTGTGCAGAAAGGGTCAAAACGTGTTTTTCAGCAGAAATAAACATGTTTCTGCAAGTTTGGTCAACCCCATGTAAGTTATGGGGCAGTAACATCACACTTTTCAAAACGTGTTTTTCAGCCCGAAATAAACGCGTTTTTTCAGACAACTGAATCTCCTTGTAACAGCAAGGCTCAGAAGAGCCCACACACTCAGCCCTTAACCCCAGTGTGCAGAAAGGGTCAAAACGTGTTTTTCAGCAGAAATAAACATGTTTCTGCAAGTTTGGTCAACCCCATGTAAGTTATGGGGCAGTAACATCACACTTTTCAAAACGTGTTTTTCAGCCCGAAATAAACGCGTTTTTTCAGACAACTGAATCTACTTGTAACAGCAAGGCTCAGAAGTGCCCACACACTCAGCCCTTAACCCCAGTGTGCAGAAAGGGTCAAAACGTGTTTTTCAGCAGAAATAAACATGTTTCTGCAGGTTTGGTCAACCCCATGTAAGTTATGGGGCAGTAACATCACACTTTTCAAAACGTGTTTTTCAGCCCGAAATAAACGCGTTTTTTCAGACAACTGAATCTCCTTGTAACAGCAAGGCTCAGAAGAGCCCACACACTCAGCCCTTAACCCCAGAGTGCAGAAAGGTCAAAACGTGTTTTTCAGCAGAAATAAACATGTTTCTGCAAGTTTGGTCAACCCCATGTAAGTTATGGGGCAGTAACATCACACTTTTCAAAACATGTTTTTCAGCCCGAAATAAACGCGTTTTTTCAGACAACTGAATCTCCTTGTAACAGCAAGGCTCAGAAGAGCCCACACACTAAGCCCTTAACCCCAGTGTGCAGAAAGGGTCAAAACGTGTTTTTCAGCAGAAATAAACATGTTTCTGCAAGTTTGGTCAACCCCATGTAAGTTATGGGGCAGTAACATCACACTTTTCAAAACGTGTTTTTCAGCCCGAAATAAACGCGTTTTTTCAGACAACTGAATCTCCTTGTAACAGCAAGGCTCAGAAGTGCCCACACACTCAGCCCTTAACCCCAGTGTGCAGAAAGGGTCAAAACGTGTTTTTCAGCAGAAATAAACATGTTTCTGCAAGTTTGGTCAACCCCATGTAAGTTATGGGGCAGTAACATCACACTTTTCAAAACGTGTTTTTCAGCCCGAAATAAACGCGTTTTTTCAGACAACTGAATCTCCTTGTAACAGCAAGGCTCAGAAGAGCCCACACACTAAGCCCTTAACCCCAGTGTGCAGAAAGGGTCAAAACGTGTTTTTCAGCAGAAATAAATATGTTTCTGCAAGTTTGGTCAACCCCATGTAAGTTATGGGGCAGTAACATCACACTTTTCAAAACGTGTTTTTCAGCCCGAAATAAACGCGTTTTTTCAGACAACTGAATCTCCTTGTAACAGCAAGGCTCAGAAGAGCCCACACACTCACCCCTTAACCCCAGTGTGCAGAAAGGGTCAAAACATGTTTTTCAGCAGAAATAAACATGTTTCTGCAAGTTTGGTCAACCCCATGTAAGTTATGGGGCAGTAACATCACACTTTTCAAAACATGTTTTTCAGCCCGAAATAAACGCGTTTTTTCAGACATCTGAATCTCCTTGTAACAGCAAGGCTCAGAAGAGCCCACACACTAAGCCCTTAACCCCATTGTGCAGAAAGGGTCAAAACGTGTTTTTCAGCAGAAATAAACATGTTTCTGCAAGTTTGGTCAACCCCATGTAAGTTATGGGGCAGTAACATCACACTTTTCAAAACGTGTTTTTCAGCCCGAAATAAACGCGTTTTTTCAGACAACTGAATCTCCTTGTAACAGCAAGGCTCAGAAGAGCCCACACACTCAGCCCTTAACCCCAGTGTGCAGAAAGGGTCAAAACGTGTTTTTCAGCAGAAATAAACATGTTTCTGCAAGTTTGGTCAACCCCATGTAAGTTATGGGGCAGTAACATCACACTTTTCAAAACATGTTTTTCAGCCCGAAATAAACGCGTTTTTTCAGACAACTGAATCTCCTTGTAACAGCAAGGCTCAGAAGAGCCCACACACTCATCCCTTAACCCCAGTGTGCAGAAAGGGTCAAAACGTGTTTTTCAGCAGAAATAAACATGTTTCTGCAAGTTTGGTCAACCCCATGTAAGTTATGGGGCAGTAACATCACACTTTTCAAAACGTGTTTTTCAGCCCGAAATAAACGCGTTTTTTCAGACAACTGAATCTCCTTGTAACAGCAAGGCTCAGAAGTGCCCACACACTCAGCCCTTAACCCCAGTGTGCAGAAAGGGTCAAAACGTGTTTTTCAGCAGAAATAAACATGTTTCTGCAAGTTTGGTCAACCCCATGTAAGTTATGGGGCAGTAACATCACACTTTTCAAAACGTGTTTTTCAGCCCGAAATAAACGCGTTTTTTCAGACAACTGAATCTCCTTGTAACAGCAAGGCTCAGAAGTGCCCACACACTCAGCCCTTAACCCCAGTTTGCAGAAAGGGTCAAAACGTGTTTTTCAGCAGAAATAAACATGTTTCTGCAAGTTTGGTCAACCCCATGTAAGTTATGGGGCAGTAACATCACACTTTTCAAAACGTGTTTTTCAGCCCGAAATAAACGCGTTTTTTCAGACAACTGAATCTCCTTGTAACAGCAAGGCTCAGAAGAGCCCACACACTCAGCCCTTAACCCCAGTGTGCAGAAAGGGTCAAAACGTGTTTTTCAGCAGAAATAAACATGTTTCTGCAAGTTTGGTCAACCCCATGTAAGTTATGGGGCAGTAACATCACACTTTTCAAAACGTGTTTTTCAGCCCGAAATAAACGCGTTTTTTCAGACAACTGAATCTCCTTGTAACAGCAAGGCTCAGAAGAGCCCACACACTCACCCCTTAACCCCAGTGTGCAGAAAGGGTCAAAACGTGTTTTTCAGCAGAAATAAACATGTTTTTGCAAGTTTGGTCAACCCCATGTAAGTTATGGGGCAGTAACATCACACTTTTCAAAACGTGTTTTTCAGCCCGAAATAAACGCGTTTTTTCAGACAACTGAATCTACTAGTAACAGCAATGCTCAGAAGTTCCCACACACTCATCCCTTAACCCCAGTGTGCAGAAAGGGTCAAAACGTGTTTTTCAGCAGAAATAAACATGTTTCTGCAAGTTTGGTCAACCCCATGTAAGTTATGGGGCAGTAACATCACACTTTTCAAAACGTGTTTTTCAGCCCGAAATAAACGCGTTTTTTCAGACAACTGAATCTCCTTGTAACAGCAAGGCTCAGAAGTGCCCACACACTCAGCCCTTAACCCCAGTTTGCAGAAAGGGTCAAAACGTGTTTTTCAGCAGAAATAAACATGTTTCTGCAAGTTTGGTCAACCCCATGTAAGTTATGGGGCAGTAACATCACACTTTTCAAAACGTGTTTTTCAGCCCGAAATAAACGCGTTTTTTCAGACAACTGAATCTCCTTGTAACAGCAAGGCTCAGAAGAGCCCACACACTCAGCCCTTAACCCCAGTGTGCAGAAAGGGTCAAAACGTGTTTTTCAGCAGAAATAAACATGTTTCTGCAAGTTTGGTCAACCCCATGTAAGTTATGGGGCAGTAACATCACACTTTTCAAAACGTGTTTTTCAGCCCGAAATAAACGCGTTTTTTCAGACAACTGAATCTCCTTGTAACAGCAAGGCTCAGAAGAGCCCACACACTCAGCCCTTAACCCCAGTGTGCAGAAAGGGTCAAAACGTGTTTTTCAGCAGAAATAAACATGTTTCTGCAAGTTTGGTCAACCCCATGTAAGTTATGGGGCAGTAACATCACACTTTTCAAAACGTGTTTTTCAGCACGAAATAAACGCGTTTTTTCAGACAACTGAATCTACTTGTAACAGCAAGGCTCAGAAGTGCCCACACACTCAGCCCTTAACCCCAGTGTGCAGAAAGGGTCAAAACGTGTTTTTCAGCAGAAATAAACATGTTTCTGCAAGTTTGGTCAACCCCATGTAAGTTATGGGGCAGTAACATCACACTTTTCAAAACGTGTTTTTCAGCCCGAAATAAACGCGTTTTTTCAGACAACTGAATCTACTAGTAACAGCAATGCTCAGAAGTTCCCACACACTCATCCCTTAACCCCAGTGTGCAGAAAGGGTCAAAACGTGTTTTTCAGCAGAAATAAACATGTTTCTGCAAGTTTGGTCAACCCCATGTAAGTTATGGGGCAGTAACATCACACTTTTCAAAACGTGTTTTTCAGCCCGAAATAAACGCGTTTTTTCAGACAACTGAATCTACTAGTAACAGCAATGCTCAGAAGTTCCCACACACTCATCCCTTAACCCCAGTGTGCAGAAAGGGTCAAAACGTGTTTTTCAGCAGAAATAAACATGTTTCTGCAAGTTTGGTCAACCCCATGTAAGTTATGGGGCAGTAACATCACACTTTTCAAAACGTGTTTTTCAGCCCGAAATAAACGCGTTTTTTCAGACAACTGAATCTCCTTGTAACAGCAAGGCTCAGAAGTGCCCACACACTCAGCCCTTAACCCCAGTTTGCAGAAAGGGTCAAAACGTGTTTTTCAGCAGAAATAAACATGTTTCTGCAAGTTTGGTCAACCCCATGTAAGTTATGGGGCAGTAACATCACACTTTTCAAAACGTGTTTTTCAGCCCGAAATAAACGCGTTTTTTCAGACAACTGAATCTCCTTGTAACAGCAAGGCTCAGAAGAGCCCACACACTCAGCCCTTAACCCCAGTGTGCAGAAAGGGTCAAAACGTGTTTTTCAGCAGAAATAAACATGTTTCTGCAAGTTTGGTCAACCCCATGTAAGTTATGGGGCAGTAACATCACACTTTTCAAAACGTGTTTTTCAGCCCGAAATAAACGCGTTTTTTCAGACAACTGAATCTCCTTGTAACAGCAAGGCTCAGAAGAGCCCACACACTCAGCCCTTAACCCCAGTGTGCAGAAAGGGTCAAAACGTGTTTTTCAGCAGAAATAAACATGTTTCTGCAAGTTTGGTCAACCCCATGTAAGTTATGGGGCAGTAACATCACACTTTTCAAAACGTGTTTTTCAGCACGAAATAAACGCGTTTTTTCAGACAACTGAATCTACTTGTAACAGCAAGGCTCAGAAGTGCCCACACACTCAGCCCTTAACCCCAGTGTGCAGAAAGGGTCAAAACGTGTTTTTCAGCAGAAATAAACATGTTTCTGCAAGTTTGGTCAACCCCATGTAAGTTATGGGGCAGTAACATCACACTTTTCAAAACGTGTTTTTCAGCCCGAAATAAACGCGTTTTTTCAGACAACTGAATCTACTTGTAACAGCAAGGCTCAGAAGTGCCCACACACTCAGCCCTTAACCCCAGTGTGCAGAAAGGGTCAAAACGTGTTTTTCAGCAGAAATAAACATGTTTCTGCAAGTTTGGTCAACCCCATGTAAGTTATGGGGCAGTAACATCACACTTTTCAAAACGTGTTTTTCAGCCCGAAATAAACGCGTTTTTTCAGACAACTGAATCTCCTTGTAACAGCAAGGCTCAGAAGAGCCCACACACTCACCCCTTAACCCCAGTGTGCAGAAAGGGTCAAAACGTGTTTTTCAGCAGAAATAAACATGTTTCTGCAAGTTTGGTCAACCCCATGTAAGTTATGGGGCAGTAACATCACACTTTTCAAAACGTGTTTTTCAGCCCGAAATAAACGCGTTTTTTCAGACAACTGAATCTCCTTGTAACAGCAAGGCTCAGAAGTGCCCACACACTCAGCCCTTAACCCCAGTTTGCAGAAAGGGTCAAAACGTGTTTTTCAGCAGAAATAAACATGTTTCTGCAAGTTTGGTCAACCCCATGTAAGTTATGGGGCAGTAACATCACACTTTTCAAAACGTGTTTTTCAGCCCGAAATAAACGCGTTTTTTCAGACAACTGAATCTCCTTGTAACAGCAAGGCTCAGAAGAGCCCACACACTCAGCCCTTAACCCCAGTGTGCAGAAAGGGTCAAAACGTGTTTTTCAGCAGAAATAAACATGTTTCTGCAAGTTTGGTCAACCCCATGTAAGTTATGGGGCAGTAACATCACACTTTTCAAAACATGTTTTTCAGCCCGAAATAAACGCGTTTTTTCAGACAACTGAATCTCCTTGTAACAGCAAGGCTCAGAAGAGCCCACACACTCAGCCCTTAACCCCAGTGTGCAGAAAGGGTCAAAACGTGTTTTTCAGCAGAAATAAACATGTTTCTGCAAGTTTGGTCAACCCCATGTAAGTTATGGGGCAGTAACATCACACTTTTCAAAACGTGTTTTTCAGCCCGAAATAAACGCGTTTTTTCAGACAACTGAATCTACTTGTAACAGCAAGGCTCAGAAGTGCCCACACACTCAGCCCTTAACCCCAGTGTGCAGAAAGGGTCAAAACGTGTTTTTCAGCAGAAATAAACATGTTTCTGCAAGTTTGGTCAACCCCATGTAAGTTATGGGGCAGTAACATCACACTTTTCAAAACGTGTTTTTCAGCCCGAAATAAACGCGTTTTTTCAGACAACTGAATCTCCTTGTAACAGCAAGGCTCAGAAGTGCCCACACACTCAGCCCTTAACCCCAGTTTGCAGAAAGGGTCAAAACGTGTTTTTCAGCAGAAATAAACATGTTTCTGCAAGTTTGGTCAACCCCATGTAAGTTATGGGGCAGTAACATCACACTTTTCAAAACGTGTTTTTCAGCCCGAAATAAACGCGTTTTTTCAGACAACTGAATCTCCTTGTAACAGCAAGGCTCAGAAGAGCCCACACACTCAGCCCTTAACCCCAGTGTGCAGAAAGGGTCAAAACGTGTTTTTCAGCAGAAATAAACATGTTTCTGCAAGTTTGGTCAACCCCATGTAAGTTATGGGGCAGTAACATCACACTTTTCAAAACGTGTTTTTCAGCCCGAAATAAACGCGTTTTTTCAGACAACTGAATCTCCTTGTAACAGCAAGGCTCAGAAGAGCCCACACACTCAGCCCTTAACCCCAGTGTGCAGAAAGGGTCAAAACGTGTTTTTCAGCAGAAATAAACATGTTTCTGCAAGTTTGGTCAACCCCATGTAAGTTATGGGGCAGTAACATCACACTTTTCAAAACGTGTTTTTCAGCCTGAAATAAACGCGTTTTTTCAGACAACTGAATCTCCTTGTAACAGCAAGGCTCAGAAGAGCCCACACACTCAGCCCTTAACCCCAGTGTGCAGAAAGGGTCAAAACGTGTTTTTCAGCAGAAATAAACATGTTTCTGCAAGTTTGGTCAACCCCATGTAAGTTATGGGGCAGTAACATCACACTTTTCAAAACGTGTTTTTCAGCCCGAAATAAACGCGTTTTTTCAGACAACTGAATCTCCTTGTAACAGCAAGGCTCAGAAGTGCCCACACACTCAGCCCTTAACCCCAGTGTGCAGAAAGGGTCAAAACGTGTTTTTCAGCAGAAATAAACATGTTTCTGCAAGTTTGGTCAACCCCATGTAAGTTATGGGGCAGTAACATCACACTTTTCAAAACGTGTTTTTCAGCCCGAAATAAACGCGTTTTTTCAGACAACTGAATCTCCTTGTAACAGCAAGGCTCAGAAGAGCCCACACACTCACCCCTTAACCCCAGTGTGCAGAAAGGGTCAAAACGTGTTTTTCAGCAGAAATAAACATGTTTTTGCAAGTTTGGTCAACCCCATGTAAGTTATGGGGCAGTAACATCACACTTTTCAAAACGTGTTTTTCAGCCCGAAATAAACGCGTTTTTTCAGACAACTGAATCTACTAGTAACAGCAATGCTCAGAAGTTCCCACACACTCATCCCTTAACCCCAGTGTGCAGAAAGGGTCAAAACGTGTTTTTCAGCAGAAATAAACATGTTTCTGCAAGTTTGGTCAACCCCATGTAAGTTATGGGGCAGTAACATCACACTTTTCAAAACGTGTTTTTCAGCCCGAAATAAACGCGTTTTTTCAGACAACTGAATCTCCTTGTAACAGCAAGGCTCAGAAGTGCCCACACACTCAGCCCTTAACCCCAGTTTGCAGAAAGGGTCAAAACGTGTTTTTCAGCAGAAATAAACATGTTTCTGCAAGTTTGGTCAACCCCATGTAAGTTATGGGGCAGTAACATCACACTTTTCAAAACGTGTTTTTCAGCCCGAAATAAACGCGTTTTTTCAGACAACTGAATCTACTTGTAACAGCAAGGCTCAGAAGTGCCCACACACTCAGCCCTTAACCCCAGTGTGCAGAAAGGGTCAAAACGTGTTTTTCAGCAGAAATAAACATGTTTCTGCAAGTTTGGTCAACCCCATGTAAGTTATGGGGCAGTAACATCACACTTTTCAAAACGTGTTTTTCAGCCCGAAATAAACGCGTTTTTTCAGACAACTGAATCTCCTTGTAACAGCAAGGCTCAGAAGTGCCCACACACTCACCCCTTAACCCCAGTGTGCAGAAAGGGTCAAAACGTGTTTTTCAGCAGAAATAAACATGTTTTTGCAAGTTTGGTCAACCCCATGTAAGTTATGGGGCAGTAACATCACACTTTTCAAAACGTGTTTTTCAGCCCGAAATAAACGCGTTTTTTCAGACAACTGAATCTACTAGTAACAGCAATGCTCAGAAGTTCCCACACACTCATCCCTTAACCCCAGTGTGCAGAAAGGGTCAAAACGTGTTTTTCAGCAGAAATAAACATGTTTCTGCAAGTTTGGTCAACCCCATGTAAGTTATGGGGCAGTAACATCACACTTTTCAAAAACGTGTTTTTCAGCCCGAAATAAACGCGTTTTTTCAGACAACTGAATCTCCTTGTAACAGCAAGGCTCAGAAGAGCCCACACACTCACCCCTTAACCCCAGTGTGCAGAAAGGGTCAAAACGTGTTTTTCAGCAGAAATAAACATGTTTCTGCAAGTTTGGTCAACCCATGTAAGTTATGGGGCAGTAACATCACACTTTTCAAAACGTGTTTTTCAGCCCGAAATAAACGCGTTTTTTCAGACAACTGAATCTCCTTGTAACAGCAAGGCTCAGAAGTGCCCACACACTCAGCCCTTAACCCCAGTGTGCAGAAAGGGTCAAAACGTGTTTTTCAGCAGAAATAAACATGTTTCTGCAAGTTTGGTCAACCCCATGTAAGTTATGGGGCAGTAACATCACACTTTTCAAAACGTGTTTTTCAGCCCGAAATAAACGCGTTTTTTCAGACAACTGAATCTCCTTGTAACAGCAAGGCTCAGAAGAGCCCACACACTCACCCCTTAACCCCAGTGTGCAGAAAGGGTCAAAACGTGTTTTTCAGCAGAAATAAACATGTTTTTGCAAGTTTGGTCAACCCCATGTAAGTTATGGGGCAGTAACATCACACTTTTCAAAACGTGTTTTTCAGCCCGAAATAAACGCGTTTTTTCAGACAACTGAATCTACTAGTAACAGCAATGCTCAGAAGTTCCCACACACTCATCCCTTAACCCCAGTGTGCAGAAAGGGTCAAAACGTGTTTTTCAGCAGAAATAAACATGTTTCTGCAAGTTTGGTCAACCCCATGTAAGTTATGGGGCAGTAACATCACACTTTTCAAAACGTGTTTTTCAGCCCGAAATAAACGCGTTTTTTCAGACAACTGAATCTCCTTGTAACAGCAAGGCTCAGAAGAGCCCACACACTCACCCCTTAACCCCAGTGTGCAGAAAGGGTCAAAACGTGTTTTTCAGCAGAAATAAACATGTTTCTGCAAGTTTGGTCAACCCCATGTAAGTTATGGGGCAGTAACATCACACTTTTCAAAACGTGTTTTTCAGCCCGAAATAAACGCGTTTTTTCAGACAACTGAATCTCCTTGTAACAGCAAGGCTCAGAAGTGCCCACACACTCAGCCCTTAACCCCAGTTTGCAGAAAGGGTCAAAACGTGTTTTTCAGCAGAAATAAACATGTTTCTGCAAGTTTGGTCAACCCCATGTAAGTTATGGGGCAGTAACATCACACTTTTCAAAACGTGTTTTTCAGCCCGAAATAAACGCGTTTTTTCAGACAACTGAATCTACTTGTAACAGCAAGGCTCAGAAGTGCCCACACACTCAGCCCTTAACCCCAGTGTGCAGAAAGGGTCAAAACGTGTTTTTCAGCAGAAATAAACATGTTTCTGCAAGTTTGGTCAACCCCATGTAAGTTATGGGGCAGTAACATCACACTTTTCAAAACGTGTTTTTCAGCCCGAAATAAACGCGTTTTTTCAGACAACTGAATCTCCTTGTAACAGCAAGGCTCAGAAGAGCCCACACACTCACCCCTTAACCCCAGTGTGCAGAAAGGGTCAAAACGTGTTTTTCAGCAGAAATAAACATGTTTCTGCAAGTTTGGTCAACCCCATGTAGTTATGGGGCAGTAACATCACACTTTTCAAAACGTGTTTTTCAGCCCGAAATAAACGCGTTTTTTCAGACAACTGAATCTCCTTGTAACAGCAAGGCTCAGAAGTGCCCACACACTCACCCCTTAACCCCAGTGTGCAGAAAGGGTCAAAACGTGTTTTTCAGCAGAAATAAACATGTTTTTGCAAGTTTGGTCAACCCCATGTAAGTTATGGGGCAGTAACATCACACTTTTCAAAACGTGTTTTTCAGCCCGAAATAAACGCGTTTTTTCAGACAACTGAATCTACTAGTAACAGCAATGCTCAGAAGTTCCCACACACTCATCCCTTAACCCCAGTGTGCAGAAAGGGTCAAAACGTGTTTTTCAGCAGAAATAAACATGTTTCTGCAAGTTTGGTCAACCCCATGTAAGTTATGGGGCAGTAACATCACACTTTTCAAAACGTGTTTTTCAGCCCGAAATAAACGCGTTTTTTCAGACAACTGAATCTCCTTGTAACAGCAAGGCTCAGAAGAGCCCACACACTCACCCCTTAACCCCAGTGTGCAGAAAGGGTCAAAACGTGTTTTTCAGCAGAAATAAACATGTTTCTGCAAGTTTGGTCAACCCCATGTAAGTTATGGGGCAGTAACATCACACTTTTCAAAACGTGTTTTTCAGCCCGAAATAAACGCGTTTTTTCAGACAACTGAATCTCCTTGTAACAGCAAGGCTCAGAAGTGCCCACACACTCAGCCCTTAACCCCAGTGTGCAGAAAGGGTCAAAACGTGTTTTTCAGCAGAAATAAACATGTTTCTGCAAGTTTGGTCAACCCCATGTAAGTTATGGGGCAGTAACATCACACTTTTCAAAACGTGTTTTTCAGCCCGAAATAAACGCGTTTTTTCAGACAACTGAATCTCCTTGTAACAGCAAGGCTCAGAAGAGCCCACACACTCACCCCTTAACCCCAGTGTGCAGAAAGGGTCAAAACGTGTTTTTCAGCAGAAATAAACATGTTTTTGCAAGTTTGGTCAACCCCATGTAAGTTATGGGGCAGTAACATCACACTTTTCAAAACGTGTTTTTCAGCCCGAAATAAACGCGTTTTTTCAGACAACTGAATCTACTAGTAACAGCAATGCTCAGAAGTTCCCACACACTCATCCCTTAACCCCAGTGTGCAGAAAGGGTCAAAACGTGTTTTTCAGCAGAAATAAACATGTTTCTGCAAGTTTGGTCAACCCCATGTAAGTTATGGGGCAGTAACATCACACTTTTCAAAACGTGTTTTTCAGCCCGAAATAAACGCGTTTTTTCAGACAACTGAATCTCCTTGTAACAGCAAGGCTCAGAAGAGCCCACACACTCACCCCTTAACCCCAGTGTGCAGAAAGGGTCAAAACGTGTTTTTCAGCAGAAATAAACATGTTTCTGCAAGTTTGGTCAACCCCATGTAAGTTATGGGGCAGTAACATCACACTTTTCAAAACGTGTTTTTCAGCCCGAAATAAACGCGTTTTTTCAGACAACTGAATCTCCTTGTAACAGCAAGGCTCAGAAGTGCCCACACACTCAGCCCTTAACCCCAGTTTGCAGAAAGGGTCAAAACGTGTTTTTCAGCAGAAATAAACATGTTTCTGCAAGTTTGGTCAACCCCATGTAAGTTATGGGGCAGTAACATCACACTTTTCAAAACGTGTTTTTCAGCCCGAAATAAACGCGTTTTTTCAGACAACTGAATCTACTTGTAACAGCAAGGCTCAGAAGTGCCCACACACTCAGCCCTTAACCCCAGTGTGCAGAAAGGGTCAAAACGTGTTTTTCAGCAGAAATAAACATGTTTCTGCAAGTTTGGTCAACCCCATGTAAGTTATGGGGCAGTAACATCACACTTTTCAAAACGTGTTTTTCAGCCCGAAATAAACGCGTTTTTTCAGACAACTGAATCTCCTTGTAACAGCAAGGCTCAGAAGAGCCCACACACTCACCCCTTAACCCCAGTGTGCAGAAAGGGTCAAAACGTGTTTTTCAGCAGAAATAAACATGTTTCTGCAAGTTTGGTCAACCCCATGTAAGTTATGGGGCAGTAACATCACACTTTTCAAAACGTGTTTTTCAGCCCGAAATAAACGCGTTTTTTCAGACAACTGAATCTCCTTGTAACAGCAAGGCTCAGAAGTGCCCACACACTCACCCCTTAACCCCAGTGTGCAGAAAGGGTCAAAACGTGTTTTTCAGCAGAAATAAACATGTTTTTGCAAGTTTGGTCAACCCCATGTAAGTTATGGGGCAGTAACATCACACTTTTCAAAACGTGTTTTTCAGCCCGAAATAAACGCGTTTTTTCAGACAACTGAATCTACTAGTAACAGCAATGCTCAGAAGTTCCCACACACTCATCCCTTAACCCCAGTGTGCAGAAAGGGTCAAAACGTGTTTTTCAGCAGAAATAAACATGTTTCTGCAAGTTTGGTCAACCCCATGTAAGTTATGGGGCAGTAACATCACACTTTTCAAAACGTGTTTTTCAGCCCGAAATAAACGCGTTTTTTCAGACAACTGAATCTCCTTGTAACAGCAAGGCTCAGAAGAGCCCACACACTCACCCCTTAACCCCAGTGTGCAGAAAGGGTCAAAACGTGTTTTTCAGCAGAAATAAACATGTTTCTGCAAGTTTGGTCAACCCCATGTAAGTTATGGGGCAGTAACATCACACTTTTCAAAACGTGTTTTTCAGCCCGAAATAAACGCGTTTTTTCAGACAACTGAATCTCCTTGTAACAGCAAGGCTCAGAAGTGCCCACACACTCAGCCCTTAACCCCAGTTTGCAGAAAGGGTCAAAACGTGTTTTTCAGCAGAAATAAACATGTTTCTGCAAGTTTGGTCAACCCCATGTAAGTTATGGGGCAGTAACATCACACTTTTCAAAACGTGTTTTTCAACCCGAAATAAACGCGTTTTTTCAGACAACTGAATCTCCTTGTAACAGCAAGGCTCAGAAGTGCCCACACACTCAGCCCTTAACCCCAGTGTGCAGAAAGGGTCAAAACGTGTTTTTCAGCAGAAATAAACATGTTTCTGCAAGTTTGGTCAACCCCATGTAAGTTATGGGGCAGTAACATCACACTTTTCAAAACGTGTTTTTCAGCCCGAAATAAACGCGTTTTTTCAGACAACTGAATCTCCTTGTAACAGCAAGGCTCAGAAGAGCCCACACACTCACCCCTTAACCCCAGTG
Source organism: Lepisosteus oculatus (assembly GCF_040954835.1). Classification (NCBI taxonomy): domain Eukaryota; kingdom Metazoa; phylum Chordata; class Actinopteri; order Semionotiformes; family Lepisosteidae; genus Lepisosteus; species Lepisosteus oculatus. The sequence goes on from NW_027168122.1 coordinate 32,808, forward strand.
TGCAGAAAGGGTCAAAACGTGTTTTTCAGCAGAAATAAACATGTTTCTGCAAGTTTGGTCAACCCCATGTAAGTTATGGGGCAGTAACATCACACTTTTCAAAACGTGTTTTTCAGCCCGAAATAAACGCGTTTTTTCAGACAACTGAATCTCCTTGTAACAGCAAGGCTCAGAAGTGCCCACACACTCAGCCCTTAACCCCAGTTTGCAGAAAGGGTCAAAACGTGTTTTTCAGCAGAAATAAACATGTTTCTGCAAGTTTGGTCAACCCCATGTAAGTTATGGGGCAGTAACATCACACTTTTCAAAACGTGTTTTTCAGCCCGAAATAAACGCGTTTTTTCAGACAACTGAATCTCCTTGTAACAGCAAGGCTCAGAAGAGCCCACACACTCAGCCCTTAACCCCAGTGTGCAGAAAGGGTCAAAACGTGTTTTTCAGCAGAAATAAACATGTTTCTGCAAGTTTGGTCAACCCCATGTAAGTTATGGGGCAGTAACATCACACTTTTCAAAACGTGTTTTTCAGCCCGAAATAAACGCGTTTTTTCAGACAACTGAATCTCCTTGTAACAGCAAGGCTCAGAAGAGCCCACACACTCAGCCCTTAACCCCAGTGTGCAGAAAGGGTCAAAACGTGTTTTTCAGCAGAAATAAACATGTTTCTGCAAGTTTGGTCAACCCCATGTAAGTTATGGGGCAGTAACATCACACTTTTCAAAACGTGTTTTTCAGCCCGAAATAAACGCGTTTTTTCAGACAACTGAATCTCCTTGTAACAGCAAGGCTCAGAAGAGCCCACACACTCAGCCCTTAACCCCAGTGTGCAGAAAGGGTCAAAACGTGTTTTTCAGCAGAAATAAACATGTTTCTGCAAGTTTGGTCAACCCCATGTAAGTTATGGGGCAGTAACATCACACTTTTCAAAACGTGTTTTTCAGCCCGAAATAAACGCGTTTTTTCAGACAACTGAATCTCCTTGTAACAGCAAGGCTCAGAAGAGCCCACACACTCAGCCCTTAACCCCAGTGTGCAGAAAGGGTCAAAACGTGTTTTTCAGCAGAAATAAACATGTTTCTGCAAGTTTGGTCAACCCCATGTAAGTTATGGGGCAGTAACATCACACTTTTCAAAACATGTTTTTCAGCCCGAAATAAACGCGTTTTTTCAGACAACTGAATCTCCTTGTAACAGCAAGGCTCAGAAGAGCCCACACACTCAGCCCTTAACCCCAGTGTGCAGAAAGGGTCAAAACGTGTTTTTCAGCAGAAATAAACATGTTTCTGCAAGTTTGGTCAACCCCATGTAAGTTATGGGGCAGTAACATCACACTTTTCAAAACGTGTTTTTCAGCCCGAAATAAACGCGTTTTTTCAGACAACTGAATCTACTTGTAACAGCAAGGCTCAGAAGTGCCCACACACTCAGCCCTTAACCCCAGTGTGCAGAAAGGGTCAAAACGTGTTTTTCAGCAGAAATAAACATGTTTCTGCAAGTTTGGTCAACCCCATGTAAGTTATGGGGCAGTAACATCACACTTTTCAAAACGTGTTTTTCAGCCCGAAATAAACGCGTTTTTTCAGACAACTGAATCTCCTTGTAACAGCAAGGCTCAGAAGTGCCCACACACTCAGCCCTTAACCCCAGTGTGCAGAAAGGGTCAAAACGTGTTTTTCAGCAGAAATAAACATGTTTCTGCAAGTTTGGTCAACCCCATGTAAGTTATGGGGCAGTAACATCACACTTTTCAAAACGTGTTTTTCAGCCCGAAATAAACGCGTTTTTTCAGACAACTGAATCTCCTTGTAACAGCAAGGCTCAGAAGAGCCCACACACTCAGCCCTTAACCCCAGTGTGCAGAAAGGGTCAAAACGTGTTTTTCAGCAGAAATAAACATGTTTCTGCAAGTTTGGTCAACCCCATGTAAGTTATGGGGCAGTAACATCACACTTTTCAAAACGTGTTTTTCAGCCTGAAATAAACGCGTTTTTTCAGACAACTGAATCTCCTTGTAACAGCAAGGCTCAGAAGAGCCCACACACTCAGCCCTTAACCCCAGTGTGCAGAAAGGGTCAAAACGTGTTTTTCAGCAGAAATAAACATGTTTCTGCAAGTTTGGTCAACCCCATGTAAGTTATGGGGCAGTAACATCACACTTTTCAAAACGTGTTTTTCAGCCCGAAATAAACGCGTTTTTTCAGACAACTGAATCTCCTTGTAACAGCAAGGCTCAGAAGTGCCCACACACTCAGCCCTTAACCCCAGTGTGCAGAAAGGGTCAAAACGTGTTTTTCAGCAGAAATAAACATGTTTCTGCAAGTTTGGTCAACCCCATGTAAGTTATGGGGCAGTAACATCACACTTTTCAAAACGTGTTTTTCAGCCCGAAATAAACGCGTTTTTTCAGACAACTGAATCTCCTTGTAACAGCAAGGCTCAGAAGAGCCCACACACTCACCCCTTAACCCCAGTGTGCAGAAAGGGTCAAAACGTGTTTTTCAGCAGAAATAAACATGTTTTTGCAAGTTTGGTCAACCCCATGTAAGTTATGGGGCAGTAACATCACACTTTTCAAAACGTGTTTTTCAGCCCGAAATAAACGCGTTTTTTCAGACAACTGAATCTACTAGTAACAGCAATGCTCAGAAGTTCCCACACACTCATCCCTTAACCCCAGTGTGCAGAAAGGGTCAAAACGTGTTTTTCAGCAGAAATAAACATGTTTCTGCAAGTTTGGTCAACCCCATGTAAGTTATGGGGCAGTAACATCACACTTTTCAAAACGTGTTTTTCAGCCCGAAATAAACGCGTTTTTTCAGACAACTGAATCTCCTTGTAACAGCAAGGCTCAGAAGTGCCCACACACTCAGCCCTTAACCCCAGTTTGCAGAAAGGGTCAAAACGTGTTTTTCAGCAGAAATAAACATGTTTCTGCAAGTTTGGTCAACCCCATGTAAGTTATGGGGCAGTAACATCACACTTTTCAAAACGTGTTTTTCAGCCCGAAATAAACGCGTTTTTTCAGACAACTGAATCTCCTTGTAACAGCAAGGCTCAGAAGAGCCCACACACTCAGCCCTTAACCCCAGTGTGCAGAAAGGGTCAAAACGTGTTTTTCAGCAGAAATAAACATGTTTCTGCAAGTTTGGTCAACCCCATGTAAGTTATGGGGCAGTAACATCACACTTTTCAAAACGTGTTTTTCAGCCCGAAATAAACGCGTTTTTTCAGACAACTGAATCTCCTTGTAACAGCAAGGCTCAGAAGAGCCCACACACTCAGCCCTTAACCCCAGTGTGCAGAAAGGGTCAAAACGTGTTTTTCAGCAGAAATAAACATGTTTCTGCAAGTTTGGTCAACCCCATGTAAGTTATGGGGCAGTAACATCACACTTTTCAAAACGTGTTTTTCAGCCCGAAATAAACGCGTTTTTTCAGACAACTGAATCTCCTTGTAACAGCAAGGCTCAGAAGAGCCCACACACTCAGCCCTTAACCCCAGTGTGCAGAAAGGGTCAAAACGTGTTTTTCAGCAGAAATAAACATGTTTCTGCAAGTTTGGTCAACCCCATGTAAGTTATGGGGCAGTAACATCACACTTTTCAAAACGTGTTTTTCAGCCCGAAATAAACGCGTTTTTTCAGACAACTGAATCTACTTGTAACAGCAAGGCTCAGAAGTGCCCACACACTCAGCCCTTAACCCCAGTGTGCAGAAAGGGTCAAAACGTGTTTTTCAGCAGAAATAAACATGTTTCTGCAAGTTTGGTCAACCCCATGTAAGTTATGGGGCAGTAACATCACACTTTTCAAAACGTGTTTTTCAGCCCGAAATAAACGCGTTTTTTCAGACAACTGAATCTCCTTGTAACAGCAAGGCTCAGAAGAGCCCACACACTCACCCCTTAACCCCAGTGTGCAGAAAGGGTCAAAACGTGTTTTTCAGCAGAAATAAACATGTTTCTGCAAGTTTGGTCAACCCCATGTAAGTTATGGGGCAGTAACATCACACTTTTCAAAACGTGTTTTTCAGCCCGAAATAAACGCGTTTTTTCAGACAACTGAATCTCCTTGTAACAGCAAGGCTCAGAAGTGCCCACACACTCAGCCCTTAACCCCAGTTTGCAGAAAGGGTCAAAACGTGTTTTTCAGCAGAAATAAACATGTTTCTGCAAGTTTGGTCAACCCCATGTAAGTTATGGGGCAGTAACATCACACTTTTCAAAACGTGTTTTTCAGCCCGAAATAAACGCGTTTTTTCAGACAACTGAATCTCCTTGTAACAGCAAGGCTCAGAAGAGCCCACACACTCAGCCCTTAACCCCAGTGTGCAGAAAGGGTCAAAACGTGTTTTTCAGCAGAAATAAACATGTTTCTGCAAGTTTGGTCAACCCCATGTAAGTTATGGGGCAGTAACATCACACTTTTCAAAACGTGTTTTTCAGCCCGAAATAAACGCGTTTTTTCAGACAACTGAATCTCCTTGTAACAGCAAGGCTCAGAAGAGCCCACACACTAAGCCCTTAACCCCAGTGTGCAGAAAGGGTCAAAACGTGTTTTTCAGCAGAAATAAACATGTTTCTGCAAGTTTGGTCAACCCCATGTAAGTTATGGGGCAGTAACATCACACTTTTCAAAACGTGTTTTTCAGCCCGAAATAAACGCGTTTTTTCAGACAACTGAATCTCCTTGTAACAGCAAGGCTCAGAAGTGCCCACACACTCAGCCCTTAACCCCAGTGTGCAGAAAGGGTCAAAACGTGTTTTTCAGCAGAAATAAACATGTTTCTGCAAGTTTGGTCAACCCCATGTAAGTTATGGGGCAGTAACATCACACTTTTCAAAACGTGTTTTTCAGCCCGAAATAAACGCGTTTTTTCAGACAACTGAATCTCCTTGTAACAGCAAGGCTCAGAAGTGCCCACACACTCAGCCCTTAACCCCAGTGTGCAGAAAGGGTCAAAACGTGTTTTTCAGCAGAAATAAACATGTTTCTGCAAGTTTGGTCAACCCCATGTAAGTTATGGGGCAGTAACATCACACTTTTCAAAACGTGTTTTTCAGCCCGAAATAAACGCGTTTTTTCAGACAACTGAATCTCCTTGTAACAGCAAGGCTCAGAAGAGCCCACACACTCACCCCTTAACCCCAGTGTGCAGAAAGGGTCAAAACGTGTTTTTCAGCAGAAATAAACATGTTTCTGCAAGTTTGGTCAACCCCATGTAAGTTATGGGGCAGTAACATCACACTTTTCAAAACGTGTTTTTCAGCCCGAAATAAACGCGTTTTTTCAGACAACTGAATCTCCTTGTAACAGCAAGGCTCAGAAGTGCCCACACACTCAGCCCTTAACCCCAGTTTGCAGAAAGGGTCAAAACGTGTTTTTCAGCAGAAATAAACATGTTTCTGCAAGTTTGGTCAACCCCATGTAAGTTATGGGGCAGTAACATCACACTTTTCAAAACGTGTTTTTCAGCCCGAAATAAACGCGTTTTTTCAGACAACTGAATCTCCTTGTAACAGCAAGGCTCAGAAGAGCCCACACACTCAGCCCTTAACCCCAGTGTGCAGAAAGGGTCAAAACGTGTTTTTCAGCAGAAATAAACATGTTTCTGCAAGTTTGGTCAACCCCATGTAAGTTATGGGGCAGTAACATCACACTTTTCAAAACATGTTTTTCAGCCCGAAATAAACGCGTTTTTTCAGACAACTGAATCTCCTTGTAACAGCAAGGCTCAGAAGAGCCCACACACTAAGCCCTTAACCCCAGTGTGCAGAAAGGGTCAAAACGTGTTTTTCAGCAGAAATAAACATGTTTCTGCAAGTTTGGTCAACCCCATGTAAGTTATGGGGCAGTAACATCACACTTTTCAAAACGTGTTTTTCAGCCCGAAATAAACGCGTTTTTTCAGACAACTGAATCTCCTTGTAACAGCAAGGCTCAGAAGTGCCCACACACTCAGCCCTTAACCCCAGTGTGCAGAAAGGGTCAAAACGTGTTTTTCAGCAGAAATAAACATGTTTCTGCAAGTTTGGTCAACCCCATGTAAGTTATGGGGCAGTAACATCACACTTTTCAAAACGTGTTTTTCAGCCCGAAATAAACGCGTTTTTTCAGACAACTGAATCTCCTTGTAACAGCAAGGCTCAGAAGAGCCCACACACTCACCCCTTAACCCCAGTGTGCAGAAAGGGTCAAAACGTGTTTTTCAGCAGAAATAAACATGTTTCTGCAAGTTTGGTCAACCCCATGTAAGTTATGGGGCAGTAACATCACACTTTTCAAAACGTGTTTTTCAGCCCGAAATAAACGCGTTTTTTCAGACAACTGAATCTACTAGTAACAGCAATGCTCAGAAGTTCCCACACACTCATCCCTTAACCCCAGTGTGCAGAAAGGGTCAAAACGTGTTTTTCAGCAGAAATAAACATGTTTCTGCAAGTTTGGTCAACCCCATGTAAGTTATGGGGCAGTAACATCACACTTTTCAAAACGTGTTTTTCAGCCCGAAATAAACGCGTTTTTTCAGACAACTGAATCTCCTTGTAACAGCAAGGCTCAGAAGTGCCCACACACTCAGCCCTTAACCCCAGTTTGCAGAAAGGGTCAAAACGTGTTTTTCAGCAGAAATAAACATGTTTCTGCAAGTTTGGTCAACCCCATGTAAGTTATGGGGCAGTAACATCACACTTTTCAAAACGTGTTTTTCAGCCCGAAATAAACGCGTTTTTTCAGACAACTGAATCTCCTTGTAACAGCAAGGCTCAGAAGAGCCCACACACTCAGCCCTTAACCCCAGTGTGCAGAAAGGGTCAAAACGTGTTTTTCAGCAGAAATAAACATGTTTCTGCAAGTTTGGTCAACCCCATGTAAGTTATGGGGCAGTAACATCACACTTTTCAAAACGTGTTTTTCAGCCCGAAATAAACGCGTTTTTTCAGACAACTGAATCTCCTTGTAACAGCAAGGCTCAGAAGAGCCCACACACTCAGCCCTTAACCCCAGTGTGCAGAAAGGGTCAAAACGTGTTTTTCAGCAGAAATAAACATGTTTCTGCAAGTTTGGTCAACCCCATGTAAGTTATGGGGCAGTAACATCACACTTTTCAAAACGTGTTTTTCAGCCCGAAATAAACGCGTTTTTTCAGACAACTGAATCTCCTTGTAACAGCAAGGCTCAGAAATGCCCACACACTCAGCCCTTAACCCCAGTGTGCAGAAAGGGTCAAAACGTGTTTTTCAGCAGAAATAAACATGTTTCTGCAGGTTTGGTCAACCCCATGTAAGTTATGGGGCAGTAACATCACACTTTTCAAAACGTGTTTTTCAGCCCGAAATAAACGCGTTTTTTCAGACAACTGAATCTCCTTGTAACAGCAAGGCTCAGAAGAGCCCACACACTCACCCCTTAACCCCAGTGTGCAGAAAGGGTCAAAACGTGTTTTTCAGCAGAAATAAACATGTTTCTGCAAGTTTGGTCAACCCCATGTAAGTTATGGGGCAGTAACATCACACTTTTCAAAACGTGTTTTTCAGCCCGAAATAAACGCGTTTTTTCAGACAACTGAATCTCCTTGTAACAGCAAGGCTCAGAAGAGCCCACACACTAAGCCCTTAACCCCAGTGTGCAGAAAGGGTCAAAACGTGTTTTTCAGCAGAAATAAACATGTTTCTGTAAGTTTGGTCAACCCCATGTAAGTTATGGGGCAGTAACATCACACTTTTCAAAACATGTTTTTCAGCCCGAAATAAACGCGTTTTTTCAGACAACTGAATCTCCTTGTAACAGCAAGGCTCAGAAGAGCCCACACACTCAGCCCTTAACCCCAGTGTGCAGAAAGGGTCAAAACGTGTTTTTCAGCAGAAATAAACATGTTTCTGCAAGTTTGGTCAACCCCATGTAAGTTATGGGGCAGTAACATCACACTTTTCAAAACGTGTTTTTCAGCCCGAAATAAACGCGTTTTTTCAGACAACTGAATCTCCTTGTAACAGCAAGGCTCAGAAGAGCCCACACACTCAGCCCTTAACCCCAGTGTGCAGAAAGGGTCAAAACGTGTTTTTCAGCAGAAATAAACATGTTTCTGCAAGTTTGGTCAACCCCATGTAAGTTATGGGGCAGTAACATCACACTTTTCAAAACGTGTTTTTCAGCCCGAAATAAACGCGTTTTTTCAGACAACTGAATCTACTTGTAACAGCAAGGCTCAGAAGTGCCCACACACTCAGCCCTTAACCCCAGTGTGCAGAAAGGGTCAAAACGTGTTTTTCAGCAGAAATAAACATGTTTCTGCAGGTTTGGTCAACCCCATGTAAGTTATGGGGCAGTAACATCACACTTTTCAAAACGTGTTTTTCAGCCCGAAATAAACGCGTTTTTTCAGACAACTGAATCTCCTTGTAACAGCAAGGCTCAGAAGAGCCCACACACTCAGCCCTTAACCCCAGAGTGCAGAAAGGTCAAAACGTGTTTTTCAGCAGAAATAAACATGTTTCTGCAAGTTTGGTCAACCCCATGTAAGTTATGGGGCAGTAACATCACACTTTTCAAAACATGTTTTTCAGCCCGAAATAAACGCGTTTTTTCAGACAACTGAATCTCCTTGTAACAGCAAGGCTCAGAAGAGCCCACACACTCAGCCCTTAACCCCAGTGTGCAGAAAGGGTCAAAACGTGTTTTTCAGCAGAAATAAACATGTTTCTGCAAGTTTGGTCAACCCCATGTAAGTTATGGGGCAGTAACATCACACTTTTCAAAACGTGTTTTTCAGCCCGAAATAAACGCGTTTTTTCAGACAACTGAATCTCCTTGTAACAGCAAGGCTCAGAAGTTCCCACACACTAAGCCCTTAACCCCAGTGTGCAGAAAGGGTCAAAACGTGTTTTTCAGCAGAAATAAACATGTTTCTGCAAGTTTGGTCAACCCCATGTAAGTTATGGGGCAGTAACATCACACTTTTCAAAACGTGTTTTTCAGCCCGAAATAAACGCGTTTTTTCAGACAACTGAATCTCCTTGTAACAGCAAGGCTCAGAAGTGCCCACACACTCAGCCCTTAACCCCAGTTTGCAGAAAGGGTCAAAACGTGTTTTTCAGCAGAAATAAACATGTTTCTGCAAGTTTGGTCAACCCCATGTAAGTTATGGGGCAGTAACATCACACTTTTCAAAACGTGTTTTTCAGCCCGAAATAAACGCGTTTTTTCAGACAACTGAATCTCCTTGTAACAGCAAGGCTCAGAAGTGCCCACACACTCAGCCCTTAACCCCAGTTTGCAGAAAGGGTCAAAACGTGTTTTTCAGCAGAAATAAACATGTTTCTGCAAGTTTGGTCAACCCCATGTAAGTTATGGGGCAGTAACATCACACTTTTCAAAACGTGTTTTTCAGCCCGAAATAAACGCGTTTTTTCAGACAACTGAATCTCCTTGTAACAGCAAGGCTCAGAAGAGCCCACACACTCAGCCCTTAACCCCAGTGTGCAGAAAGGGTCAAAACGTGTTTTTCAGCAGAAATAAACATGTTTCTGCAAGTTTGGTCAACCCCATGTAAGTTATGGGGCAGTAACATCACACTTTTCAAAACGTGTTTTTCAGCCCGAAATAAACGCGTTTTTTCAGACAACTGAATCTCCTTGTAACAGCAAGGCTCAGAAGAGCCCACACACTCAGCCCTTAACCCCAGTGTGCAGAAAGGGTCAAAACGTGTTTTTCAGCAGAAATAAACATGTTTCTGCAAGTTTGGTCAACCCCATGTAAGTTATGGGGCAGTAACATCACACTTTTCAAAACGTGTTTTTCAGCCCGAAATAAACGCGTTTTTTCAGACAACTGAATCTCCTTGTAACAGCAAGGCTCAGAAATGCCCACACACTCAGCCCTTAACCCCAGTGTGCAGAAAGGGTCAAAACGTGTTTTTCAGCAGAAATAAACATGTTTCTGCAGGTTTGGTCAACCCCATGTAAGTTATGGGGCAGTAACATCACACTTTTCAAAACATGTTTTTCAGCCCGAAATAAACGCGTTTTTTCAGACAACTGAATCTCCTTGTAACAGCAAGGCTCAGAAGAGCCCACACACTCACCCCTTAACCCCAGTGTGCAGAAAGGGTCAAAACGTGTTTTTCAGCAGAAATAAACATGTTTCTGCAAGTTTGGTCAACCCCATGTAAGTTATGGGGCAGTAACATCACACTTTTCAAAACATGTTTTTCAGCCCGAAATAAACGCGTTTTTTCAGACAACTGAATCTCCTTGTAACAGCAAGGCTCAGAAGAGCCCACACACTAAGCCCTTAACCCCAGTGTGCAGAAAGGGTCAAAACGTGTTTTTCAGCAGAAATAAACATGTTTCTGTAAGTTTGGTCAACCCCATGTAAGTTATGGGGCAGTAACATCACACTTTTCAAAACATGTTTTTCAGCCCGAAATAAACGCGTTTTTTCAGACAACTGAATCTCCTTGTAACAGCAAGGCTCAGAAGAGCCCACACACTCAGCCCTTAACCCCAGTGTGCAGAAAGGGTCAAAACGTGTTTTTCAGCAGAAATAAACATGTTTCTGCAAGTTTGGTCAACCCCATGTAAGTTATGGGGCAGTAACATCACACTTTTCAAAACGTGTTTTTCAGCCCGAAATAAACGCGTTTTTTCAGACAACTGAATCTCCTTGTAACAGCAAGGCTCAGAAGAGCCCACACACTCAGCCCTTAACCCCAGTGTGCAGAAAGGGTCAAAACGTGTTTTTCAGCAGAAATAAACATGTTTCTGCAAGTTTGGTCAACCCCATGTAAGTTATGGGGCAGTAACATCACACTTTTCAAAACGTGTTTTTCAGCCCGAAATAAACGCGTTTTTTCAGACAACTGAATCTACTTGTAACAGCAAGGCTCAGAAGTGCCCACACACTCAGCCCTTAACCCCAGTGTGCAGAAAGGGTCAAAACGTGTTTTTCAGCAGAAATAAACATGTTTCTGCAGGTTTGGTCAACCCCATGTAAGTTATGGGGCAGTAACATCACACTTTTCAAAACGTGTTTTTCAGCCCGAAATAAACGCGTTTTTTCAGACAACTGAATCTCCTTGTAACAGCAAGGCTCAGAAGAGCCCACACACTCAGCCCTTAACCCCAGAGTGCAGAAAGGTCAAAACGTGTTTTTCAGCAGAAATAAACATGTTTCTGCAAGTTTGGTCAACCCCATGTAAGTTATGGGGCAGTAACATCACACTTTTCAAAACATGTTTTTCAGCCCGAAATAAACGCGTTTTTTCAGACAACTGAATCTCCTTGTAACAGCAAGGCTCAGAAGAGCCCACACACTAAGCCCTTAACCCCAGTGTGCAGAAAGGGTCAAAACGTGTTTTTCAGCAGAAATAAACATGTTTCTGCAAGTTTGGTCAACCCCATGTAAGTTATGGGGCAGTAACATCACACTTTTCAAAACGTGTTTTTCAGCCCGAAATAAACGCGTTTTTTCAGACAACTGAATCTCCTTGTAACAGCAAGGCTCAGAAGTGCCCACACACTCAGCCCTTAACCCCAGTGTGCAGAAAGGGTCAAAACGTGTTTTTCAGCAGAAATAAACATGTTTCTGCAAGTTTGGTCAACCCCATGTAAGTTATGGGGCAGTAACATCACACTTTTCAAAACGTGTTTTTCAGCCCGAAATAAACGCGTTTTTTCAGACAACTGAATCTCCTTGTAACAGCAAGGCTCAGAAGAGCCCACACACTAAGCCCTTAACCCCAGTGTGCAGAAAGGGTCAAAACGTGTTTTTCAGCAGAAATAAATATGTTTCTGCAAGTTTGGTCAACCCCATGTAAGTTATGGGGCAGTAACATCACACTTTTCAAAACGTGTTTTTCAGCCCGAAATAAACGCGTTTTTTCAGACAACTGAATCTCCTTGTAACAGCAAGGCTCAGAAGAGCCCACACACTCACCCCTTAACCCCAGTGTGCAGAAAGGGTCAAAACATGTTTTTCAGCAGAAATAAACATGTTTCTGCAAGTTTGGTCAACCCCATGTAAGTTATGGGGCAGTAACATCACACTTTTCAAAACATGTTTTTCAGCCCGAAATAAACGCGTTTTTTCAGACATCTGAATCTCCTTGTAACAGCAAGGCTCAGAAGAGCCCACACACTAAGCCCTTAACCCCATTGTGCAGAAAGGGTCAAAACGTGTTTTTCAGCAGAAATAAACATGTTTCTGCAAGTTTGGTCAACCCCATGTAAGTTATGGGGCAGTAACATCACACTTTTCAAAACGTGTTTTTCAGCCCGAAATAAACGCGTTTTTTCAGACAACTGAATCTCCTTGTAACAGCAAGGCTCAGAAGTTCCCACACACTAAGCCCTTAACCCCAGTGTGCAGAAAGGGTCAAAACGTGTTTTTCAGCAGAAATAAACATGTTTCTGCAAGTTTGGTCAACCCCATGTAAGTTATGGGGCAGTAACATCACACTTTTCAAAACGTGTTTTTCAGCCCGAAATAAACGCGTTTTTTCAGACAACTGAATCTCCTTGTAACAGCAAGGCTCAGAAGTGCCCACACACTCAGCCCTTAACCCCAGTTTGCAGAAAGGGTCAAAACGTGTTTTTCAGCAGAAATAAACATGTTTCTGCAAGTTTGGTCAACCCCATGTAAGTTATGGGGCAGTAACATCACACTTTTCAAAACGTGTTTTTCAGCCCGAAATAAACGCGTTTTTTCAGACAACTGAATCTCCTTGTAACAGCAAGGCTCAGAAGTGCCCACACACTCAGCCCTTAACCCCAGTTTGCAGAAAGGGTCAAAACGTGTTTTTCAGCAGAAATAAACATGTTTCTGCAAGTTTGGTCAACCCCATGTAAGTTATGGGGCAGTAACATCACACTTTTCAAAACGTGTTTTTCAGCCCGAAATAAACGCGTTTTTTCAGACAACTGAATCTCCTTGTAACAGCAAGGCTCAGAAGAGCCCACACACTCAGCCCTTAACCCCAGTGTGCAGAAAGGGTCAAAACGTGTTTTTCAGCAGAAATAAACATGTTTCTGCAAGTTTGGTCAACCCCATGTAAGTTATGGGGCAGTAACATCACACTTTTCAAAACGTGTTTTTCAGCCCGAAATAAACGCGTTTTTTCAGACAACTGAATCTCCTTGTAACAGCAAGGCTCAGAAGAGCCCACACACTCAGCCCTTAACCCCAGTGTGCAGAAAGGGTCAAAACGTGTTTTTCAGCAGAAATAAACATGTTTCTGCAAGTTTGGTCAACCCCATGTAAGTTATGGGGCAGTAACATCACACTTTTCAAAACGTGTTTTTCAGCCCGAAATAAACGCGTTTTTTCAGACAACTGAATCTCCTTGTAACAGCAAGGCTCAGAAATGCCCACACACTCAGCCCTTAACCCCAGTGTGCAGAAAGGGTCAAAACGTGTTTTTCAGCAGAAATAAACATGTTTCTGCAGGTTTGGTCAACCCCATGTAAGTTATGGGGCAGTAACATCACACTTTTCAAAACATGTTTTTCAGCCCGAAATAAACGCGTTTTTTCAGACAACTGAATCTCCTTGTAACAGCAAGGCTCAGAAGAGCCCACACACTCACCCCTTAACCCCAGTGTGCAGAAAGGGTCAAAACGTGTTTTTCAGCAGAAATAAACATGTTTCTGCAAGTTTGGTCAACCCCATGTAAGTTATGGGGCAGTAACATCACACTTTTCAAAACATGTTTTTCAGCCCGAAATAAACGCGTTTTTTCAGACAACTGAATCTCCTTGTAACAGCAAGGCTCAGAAGAGCCCACACACTAAGCCCTTAACCCCAGTGTGCAGAAAGGGTCAAAACGTGTTTTTCAGCAGAAATAAACATGTTTCTGTAAGTTTGGTCAACCCCATGTAAGTTATGGGGCAGTAACATCACACTTTTCAAAACATGTTTTTCAGCCCGAAATAAACGCGTTTTTTCAGACAACTGAATCTCCTTGTAACAGCAAGGCTCAGAAGAGCCCACACACTCAGCCCTTAACCCCAGTGTGCAGAAAGGGTCAAAACGTGTTTTTCAGCAGAAATAAACATGTTTCTGCAAGTTTGGTCAACCCCATGTAAGTTATGGGGCAGTAACATCACACTTTTCAAAACGTGTTTTTCAGCCCGAAATAAACGCGTTTTTTCAGACAACTGAATCTCCTTGTAACAGCAAGGCTCAGAAGAGCCCACACACTCAGCCCTTAACCCCAGTGTGCAGAAAGGGTCAAAACGTGTTTTTCAGCAGAAATAAACATGTTTCTGCAAGTTTGGTCAACCCCATGTAAGTTATGGGGCAGTAACATCACACTTTTCAAAACGTGTTTTTCAGCCCGAAATAAACGCGTTTTTTCAGACAACTGAATCTACTTGTAACAGCAAGGCTCAGAAGTGCCCACACACTCAGCCCTTAACCCCAGTGTGCAGAAAGGGTCAAAACGTGTTTTTCAGCAGAAATAAACATGTTTCTGCAGGTTTGGTCAACCCCATGTAAGTTATGGGGCAGTAACATCACACTTTTCAAAACGTGTTTTTCAGCCCGAAATAAACGCGTTTTTTCAGACAACTGAATCTCCTTGTAACAGCAAGGCTCAGAAGAGCCCACACACTCAGCCCTTAACCCCAGAGTGCAGAAAGGTCAAAACGTGTTTTTCAGCAGAAATAAACATGTTTCTGCAAGTTTGGTCAACCCCATGTAAGTTATGGGGCAGTAACATCACACTTTTCAAAACATGTTTTTCAGCCCGAAATAAACGCGTTTTTTCAGACAACTGAATCTCCTTGTAACAGCAAGGCTCAGAAGAGCCCACACACTAAGCCCTTAACCCCAGTGTGCAGAAAGGGTCAAAACGTGTTTTTCAGCAGAAATAAACATGTTTCTGCAAGTTTGGTCAACCCCATGTAAGTTATGGGGCAGTAACATCACACTTTTCAAAACGTGTTTTTCAGCCCGAAATAAACGCGTTTTTTCAGACAACTGAATCTCCTTGTAACAGCAAGGCTCAGAAGTGCCCACACACTCAGCCCTTAACCCCAGTGTGCAGAAAGGGTCAAAACGTGTTTTTCAGCAGAAATAAACATGTTTCTGCAAGTTTGGTCAACCCCATGTAAGTTATGGGGCAGTAACATCACACTTTTCAAAACGTGTTTTTCAGCCCGAAATAAACGCGTTTTTTCAGACAACTGAATCTCCTTGTAACAGCAAGGCTCAGAAGAGCCCACACACTAAGCCCTTAACCCCAGTGTGCAGAAAGGGTCAAAACGTGTTTTTCAGCAGAAATAAATATGTTTCTGCAAGTTTGGTCAACCCCATGTAAGTTATGGGGCAGTAACATCACACTTTTCAAAACGTGTTTTTCAGCCCGAAATAAACGCGTTTTTTCAGACAACTGAATCTCCTTGTAACAGCAAGGCTCAGAAGAGCCCACACACTCACCCCTTAACCCCAGTGTGCAGAAAGGGTCAAAACATGTTTTTCAGCAGAAATAAACATGTTTCTGCAAGTTTGGTCAACCCCATGTAAGTTATGGGGCAGTAACATCACACTTTTCAAAACATGTTTTTCAGCCCGAAATAAACGCGTTTTTTCAGACATCTGAATCTCCTTGTAACAGCAAGGCTCAGAAGAGCCCACACACTAAGCCCTTAACCCCATTGTGCAGAAAGGGTCAAAACGTGTTTTTCAGCAGAAATAAACATGTTTCTGCAAGTTTGGTCAACCCCATGTAAGTTATGGGGCAGTAACATCACACTTTTCAAAACGTGTTTTTCAGCCCGAAATAAACGCGTTTTTTCAGACAACTGAATCTCCTTGTAACAGCAAGGCTCAGAAGAGCCCACACACTCAGCCCTTAACCCCAGTGTGCAGAAAGGGTCAAAACGTGTTTTTCAGCAGAAATAAACATGTTTCTGCAAGTTTGGTCAACCCCATGTAAGTTATGGGGCAGTAACATCACACTTTTCAAAACATGTTTTTCAGCCCGAAATAAACACGTTTTTTCAGACAACTGAATCTCCTTGTAACAGCAAGGCTCAGAAGAGCCCACACACTCAGCCCTTAACCCCAGTGTGCAGAAAGGGTCAAAACGTGTTTTTCAGCAGAAATAAACATGTTTCTGCAAGTTTGGTCAACCCCATGTAAGTTATGGGGCAGTAACATCACACTTTTCAAAACGTGTTTTTCAGCCCGAAATAAACGCGTTTTTTCAGACAACTGAATCTACTTGTAACAGCAAGGCTCAGAAGTGCCCACACACTCAGCCCTTAACCCCAGTGTGCAGAAAGGGTCAAAACGTGTTTTTCAGCAGAAATAAACATGTTTCTGCAAGTTTGGTCAACCCCATGTAAGTTATGGGGCAGTAACATCACACTTTTCAAAACGTGTTTTTCAGCCCGAAATAAACGCGTTTTTTCAGACAACTGAATCTCCTTGTAACAGCAAGGCTCAGAAGTGCCCACACACTCAGCCCTTAACCCCAGTTTGCAGAAAGGGTCAAAACGTGTTTTTCAGCAGAAATAAACATGTTTCTGCAAGTTTGGTCAACCCCATGTAAGT
Organism: Lepisosteus oculatus; assembly: GCF_040954835.1. Taxonomy (NCBI): domain Eukaryota; kingdom Metazoa; phylum Chordata; class Actinopteri; order Semionotiformes; family Lepisosteidae; genus Lepisosteus; species Lepisosteus oculatus. The sequence continues at coordinate 49,359 of NW_027168122.1, forward strand.
TATGGGGCAGTAACATCACACTTTTCAAAACGTGTTTTTCAGCCCGAAATAAACGCGTTTTTTCAGACAACTGAATCTCCTTGTAACAGCAAGGCTCAGAAGAGCCCACACACTCAGCCCTTAACCCCAGTGTGCAGAAAGGGTCAAAACGTGTTTTTCAGCAGAAATAAACATGTTTCTGCAAGTTTGGTCAACCCCATGTAAGTTATGGGGCAGTAACATCACACTTTTCAAAACGTGTTTTTCAGCCCGAAATAAACGCGTTTTTTCAGACAACTGAATCTCCTTGTAACAGCAAGGCTCAGAAGAGCCCACACACTCACCCCTTAACCCCAGTGTGCAGAAAGGGTCAAAACGTGTTTTTCAGCAGAAATAAACATGTTTTTGCAAGTTTGGTCAACCCCATGTAAGTTATGGGGCAGTAACATCACACTTTTCAAAACGTGTTTTTCAGCCCGAAATAAACGCGTTTTTTCAGACAACTGAATCTACTAGTAACAGCAATGCTCAGAAGTTCCCACACACTCATCCCTTAACCCCAGTGTGCAGAAAGGGTCAAAACGTGTTTTTCAGCAGAAATAAACATGTTTCTGCAAGTTTGGTCAACCCCATGTAAGTTATGGGGCAGTAACATCACACTTTTCAAAACGTGTTTTTCAGCCCGAAATAAACGCGTTTTTTCAGACAACTGAATCTCCTTGTAACAGCAAGGCTCAGAAGTGCCCACACACTCAGCCCTTAACCCCAGTTTGCAGAAAGGGTCAAAACGTGTTTTTCAGCAGAAATAAACATGTTTCTGCAAGTTTGGTCAACCCCATGTAAGTTATGGGGCAGTAACATCACACTTTTCAAAACGTGTTTTTCAGCCCGAAATAAACGCGTTTTTTCAGACAACTGAATCTCCTTGTAACAGCAAGGCTCAGAAGAGCCCACACACTCAGCCCTTAACCCCAGTGTGCAGAAAGGGTCAAAACGTGTTTTTCAGCAGAAATAAACATGTTTCTGCAAGTTTGGTCAACCCCATGTAAGTTATGGGGCAGTAACATCACACTTTTCAAAACGTGTTTTTCAGCCCGAAATAAACGCGTTTTTTCAGACAACTGAATCTCCTTGTAACAGCAAGGCTCAGAAGAGCCCACACACTCAGCCCTTAACCCCAGTGTGCAGAAAGGGTCAAAACGTGTTTTTCAGCAGAAATAAACATGTTTCTGCAAGTTTGGTCAACCCCATGTAAGTTATGGGGCAGTAACATCACACTTTTCAAAACGTGTTTTTCAGCACGAAATAAACGCGTTTTTTCAGACAACTGAATCTACTTGTAACAGCAAGGCTCAGAAGTGCCCACACACTCAGCCCTTAACCCCAGTGTGCAGAAAGGGTCAAAACGTGTTTTTCAGCAGAAATAAACATGTTTCTGCAAGTTTGGTCAACCCCATGTAAGTTATGGGGCAGTAACATCACACTTTTCAAAACGTGTTTTTCAGCCCGAAATAAACGCGTTTTTTCAGACAACTGAATCTACTTGTAACAGCAAGGCTCAGAAGTGCCCACACACTCAGCCCTTAACCCCAGTGTGCAGAAAGGGTCAAAACGTGTTTTTCAGCAGAAATAAACATGTTTCTGCAAGTTTGGTCAACCCCATGTAAGTTATGGGGCAGTAACATCACACTTTTCAAAACGTGTTTTTCAGCCCGAAATAAACGCGTTTTTTCAGACAACTGAATCTCCTTGTAACAGCAAGGCTCAGAAGAGCCCACACACTCACCCCTTAACCCCAGTGTGCAGAAAGGGTCAAAACGTGTTTTTCAGCAGAAATAAACATGTTTCTGCAAGTTTGGTCAACCCCATGTAAGTTATGGGGCAGTAACATCACACTTTTCAAAACGTGTTTTTCAGCCCGAAATAAACGCGTTTTTTCAGACAACTGAATCTCCTTGTAACAGCAAGGCTCAGAAGTGCCCACACACTCAGCCCTTAACCCCAGTTTGCAGAAAGGGTCAAAACGTGTTTTTCAGCAGAAATAAACATGTTTCTGCAAGTTTGGTCAACCCCATGTAAGTTATGGGGCAGTAACATCACACTTTTCAAAACGTGTTTTTCAGCCCGAAATAAACGCGTTTTTTCAGACAACTATATCTCCTTGTAACAGCAAGGCTCAGAAGAGCCCACACACTCAGCCCTTAACCCCAGTGTGCAGAAAGGGTCAAAACGTGTTTTTCAGCAGAAATAAACATGTTTCTGCAAGTTTGGTCAACCCCATGTAAGTTATGGGGCAGTAACATCACACTTTTCAAAACGTGTTTTTCAGCCCGAAATAAACGCGTTTTTTCAGACAACTGAATCTCCTTGTAACAGCAAGGCTCAGAAGAGCCCACACACTCACCCCTTAACCCCAGTGTGCAGAAAGGGTCAAAACGTGTTTTTCAGCAGAAATAAACATGTTTCTGCAAGTTTGGTCAACCCCATGTAAGTTATGGGGCAGTAACATCACACTTTTCAAAACATGTTTTTCAGCCAGAAATAAACGCGTTTTTTCAGACAACTGAATCTCCTTGTAACAGCAAGGCTCAGAAGAGCCCACACACTAAGCCCTTAACCCCAGTGTGCAGAAAGGGTCAAAACGTGTTTTTCAGCAGAAATAAACATGTTTCTGTAAGTTTGGTCAACCCCATGTAAGTTATGGGGCAGTAACATCACACTTTTCAAAACATGTTTTTCAGCCCGAAATAAACGCGTTTTTTCAGACAACTGAATCTCCTTGTAACAGCAAGGCTCAGAAGAGCCCACACACTCAGCCCTTAACCCCAGTGTGCAGAAAGGGTCAAAACGTGTTTTTCAGCAGAAATAAACATGTTTCTGCAAGTTTGGTCAACCCCATGTAAGTTATGGGGCAGTAACATCACACTTTTCAAAACGTGTTTTTCAGCCCGAAATAAACGCGTTTTTTCAGACAACTGAATCTCCTTGTAACAGCAAGGCTCAGAAGAGCCCACACACTCAGCCCTTAACCCCAGTGTGCAGAAAGGGTCAAAACGTGTTTTTCAGCAGAAATAAACATGTTTCTGCAAGTTTGGTCAACCCCATGTAAGTTATGGGGCAGTAACATCACACTTTTCAAAACGTGTTTTTCAGCACGAAATAAACGCGTTTTTTCAGACAACTGAATCTACTTGTAACAGCAAGGCTCAGAAGTGCCCACACACTCAGCCCTTAACCCCAGTGTGCAGAAAGGGTCAAAACGTGTTTTTCAGCAGAAATAAACATGTTTCTGCAAGTTTGGTCAACCCCATGTAAGTTATGGGGCAGTAACATCACACTTTTCAAAACGTGTTTTTCAGCCCGAAATAAACGCGTTTTTTCAGACAACTGAATCTACTTGTAACAGCAAGGCTCAGAAGTGCCCACACACTCAGCCCTTAACCCCAGTGTGCAGAAAGGGTCAAAACGTGTTTTTCAGCAGAAATAAACATGTTTCTGCAAGTTTGGTCAACCCCATGTAAGTTATGGGGCAGTAACATCACACTTTTCAAAACGTGTTTTTCAGCCCGAAATAAACGCGTTTTTTCAGACAACTGAATCTCCTTGTAACAGCAAGGCTCAGAAGAGCCCACACACTCACCCCTTAACCCCAGTGTGCAGAAAGGGTCAAAACGTGTTTTTCAGCAGAAATAAACATGTTTCTGCAAGTTTGGTCAACCCCATGTAAGTTATGGGGCAGTAACATCACACTTTTCAAAACGTGTTTTTCAGCCCGAAATAAACGCGTTTTTTCAGACAACTGAATCTCCTTGTAACAGCAAGGCTCAGAAGTGCCCACACACTCAGCCCTTAACCCCAGTTTGCAGAAAGGGTCAAAACGTGTTTTTCAGCAGAAATAAACATGTTTCTGCAAGTTTGGTCAACCCCATGTAAGTTATGGGGCAGTAACATCACACTTTTCAAAACGTGTTTTTCAGCCCGAAATAAACGCGTTTTTTCAGACAACTGAATCTCCTTGTAACAGCAAGGCTCAGAAGAGCCCACACACTCACCCCTTAACCCCAGTGTGCAGAAAGGGTCAAAACGTGTTTTTCAGCAGAAATAAACATGTTTCTGCAAGTTTGGTCAACCCCATGTAAGTTATGGGGCAGTAACATCACACTTTTCAAAACGTGTTTTTCAGCCCGAAATAAACGCGTTTTTTCAGACAACTGAATCTCCTTGTAACAGCAAGGCTCAGAAGTGCCCACACACTCACCCCTTAACCCCAGTGTGCAGAAAGGGTCAAAACGTGTTTTTCAGCAGAAATAAACATGTTTTTGCAAGTTTGGTCAACCCCATGTAAGTTATGGGGCAGTAACATCACACTTTTCAAAACGTGTTTTTCAGCCCGAAATAAACGCGTTTTTTCAGACAACTGAATCTACTAGTAACAGCAATGCTCAGAAGTTCCCACACACTCATCCCTTAACCCCAGTGTGCAGAAAGGGTCAAAACGTGTTTTTCAGCAGAAATAAACATGTTTCTGCAAGTTTGGTCAACCCCATGTAAGTTATGGGGCAGTAACATCACACTTTTCAAAACGTGTTTTTCAGCCCGAAATAAACGCGTTTTTTCAGACAACTGAATCTCCTTGTAACAGCAAGGCTCAGAAGAGCCCACACACTCACCCCTTAACCCCAGTGTGCAGAAAGGGTCAAAACGTGTTTTTCAGCAGAAATAAACATGTTTCTGCAAGTTTGGTCAACCCCATGTAAGTTATGGGGCAGTAACATCACACTTTTCAAAACGTGTTTTTCAGCCCGAAATAAACGCGTTTTTTCAGACAACTGAATCTCCTTGTAACAGCAAGGCTCAGAAGTGCCCACACACTCAGCCCTTAACCCCAGTGTGCAGAAAGGGTCAAAACGTGTTTTTCAGCAGAAATAAACATGTTTCTGCAAGTTTGGTCAACCCCATGTAAGTTATGGGGCAGTAACATCACACTTTTCAAAACGTGTTTTTCAGCCCGAAATAAACGCGTTTTTTCAGACAACTGAATCTCCTTGTAACAGCAAGGCTCAGAAGAGCCCACACACTCACCCCTTAACCCCAGTGTGCAGAAAGGGTCAAAACGTGTTTTTCAGCAGAAATAAACATGTTTTTGCAAGTTTGGTCAACCCCATGTAAGTTATGGGGCAGTAACATCACACTTTTCAAAACGTGTTTTTCAGCCCGAAATAAACGCGTTTTTTCAGACAACTGAATCTACTAGTAACAGCAATGCTCAGAAGTTCCCACACACTCATCCCTTAACCCCAGTGTGCAGAAAGGGTCAAAACGTGTTTTTCAGCAGAAATAAACATGTTTCTGCAAGTTTGGTCAACCCCATGTAAGTTATGGGGCAGTAACATCACACTTTTCAAAACGTGTTTTTCAGCCCGAAATAAACGCGTTTTTTCAGACAACTGAATCTCCTTGTAACAGCAAGGCTCAGAAGAGCCCACACACTCACCCCTTAACCCCAGTGTGCAGAAAGGGTCAAAACGTGTTTTTCAGCAGAAATAAACATGTTTCTGCAAGTTTGGTCAACCCCATGTAAGTTATGGGGCAGTAACATCACACTTTTCAAAACGTGTTTTTCAGCCCGAAATAAACGCGTTTTTTCAGACAACTGAATCTCCTTGTAACAGCAAGGCTCAGAAGTGCCCACACACTCAGCCCTTAACCCCAGTTTGCAGAAAGGGTCAAAACGTGTTTTTCAGCAGAAATAAACATGTTTCTGCAAGTTTGGTCAACCCCATGTAAGTTATGGGGCAGTAACATCACACTTTTCAAAACGTGTTTTTCAGCCCGAAATAAACGCGTTTTTTCAGACAACTGAATCTACTTGTAACAGCAAGGCTCAGAAGTGCCCACACACTCAGCCCTTAACCCCAGTGTGCAGAAAGGGTCAAAACGTGTTTTTCAGCAGAAATAAACATGTTTCTGCAAGTTTGGTCAACCCCATGTAAGTTATGGGGCAGTAACATCACACTTTTCAAAACGTGTTTTTCAGCCCGAAATAAACGCGTTTTTTCAGACAACTGAATCTCCTTGTAACAGCAAGGCTCAGAAGAGCCCACACACTCACCCCTTAACCCCAGTGTGCAGAAAGGGTCAAAACGTGTTTTTCAGCAGAAATAAACATGTTTCTGCAAGTTTGGTCAACCCCATGTAAGTTATGGGGCAGTAACATCACACTTTTCAAAACGTGTTTTTCAGCCCGAAATAAACGCGTTTTTTCAGACAACTGAATCTCCTTGTAACAGCAAGGCTCAGAAGTGCCCACACACTCACCCCTTAACCCCAGTGTGCAGAAAGGGTCAAAACGTGTTTTTCAGCAGAAATAAACATGTTTTTGCAAGTTTGGTCAACCCCATGTAAGTTATGGGGCAGTAACATCACACTTTTCAAAACGTGTTTTTCAGCCCGAAATAAACGCGTTTTTTCAGACAACTGAATCTACTAGTAACAGCAATGCTCAGAAGTTCCCACACACTCATCCCTTAACCCCAGTGTGCAGAAAGGGTCAAAACGTGTTTTTCAGCAGAAATAAACATGTTTCTGCAAGTTTGGTCAACCCCATGTAAGTTATGGGGCAGTAACATCACACTTTTCAAAACGTGTTTTTCAGCCCGAAATAAACGCGTTTTTTCAGACAACTGAATCTCCTTGTAACAGCAAGGCTCAGAAGAGCCCACACACTCACCCCTTAACCCCAGTGTGCAGAAAGGGTCAAAACGTGTTTTTCAGCAGAAATAAACATGTTTCTGCAAGTTTGGTCAACCCCATGTAAGTTATGGGGCAGTAACATCACACTTTTCAAAACGTGTTTTTCAGCCCGAAATAAACGCGTTTTTTCAGACAACTGAATCTCCTTGTAACAGCAAGGCTCAGAAGTGCCCACACACTCAGCCCTTAACCCCAGTTTGCAGAAAGGGTCAAAACGTGTTTTTCAGCAGAAATAAACATGTTTCTGCAAGTTTGGTCAACCCCATGTAAGTTATGGGGCAGTAACATCACACTTTTCAAAACGTGTTTTTCAACCCGAAATAAACGCGTTTTTTCAGACAACTGAATCTCCTTGTAACAGCAAGGCTCAGAAGTGCCCACACACTCAGCCCTTAACCCCAGTGTGCAGAAAGGGTCAAAACGTGTTTTTCAGCAGAAATAAACATGTTTCTGCAAGTTTGGTCAACCCCATGTAAGTTATGGGGCAGTAACATCACACTTTTCAAAACGTGTTTTTCAGCCCGAAATAAACGCGTTTTTTCAGACAACTGAATCTCCTTGTAACAGCAAGGCTCAGAAGAGCCCACACACTCACCCCTTAACCCCAGTGTGCAGAAAGGGTCAAAACGTGTTTTTCAGCAGAAATAAACATGTTTCTGCAAGTTTGGTCAACCCCATGTAAGTTATGGGGCAGTAACATCACACTTTTCAAAACGTGTTTTTCAGCCCGAAATAAACGCGTTTTTTCAGACAACTGAATCTCCTTGTAACAGCAAGGCTCAGAAGTGCCCACACACTCAGCCCTTAACCCCAGTTTGCAGAAAGGGTCAAAACGTGTTTTTCAGCAGAAATAAACATGTTTCTGCAAGTTTGGTCAACCCCATGTAAGTTATGGGGCAGTAACATCACACTTTTCAAAACGTGTTTTTCAGCCCGAAATAAACGCGTTTTTTCAGACAACTGAATCTCCTTGTAACAGCAAGGCTCAGAAGAGCCCACACACTCAGCCCTTAACCCCAGTGTGCAGAAAGGGTCAAAACGTGTTTTTCAGCAGAAATAAACATGTTTCTGCAAGTTTGGTCAACCCCATGTAAGTTATGGGGCAGTAACATCACACTTTTCAAAACGTGTTTTTCAGCCCGAAATAAACGCGTTTTTTCAGACAACTGAATCTCCTTGTAACAGCAAGGCTCAGAAGAGCCCACACACTCAGCCCTTAACCCCAGTGTGCAGAAAGGGTCAAAACGTGTTTTTCAGCAGAAATAAACATGTTTCTGCAAGTTTGGTCAACCCCATGTAAGTTATGGGGCAGTAACATCACACTTTTCAAAACGTGTTTTTCAGCCCGAAATAAACGCGTTTTTTCAGACAACTGAATCTCCTTGTAACAGCAAGGCTCAGAAGAGCCCACACACTCAGCCCTTAACCCCAGTGTGCAGAAAGGGTCAAAACGTGTTTTTCAGCAGAAATAAACATGTTTCTGCAAGTTTGGTCAACCCCATGTAAGTTATGGGGCAGTAACATCACACTTTTCAAAACGTGTTTTTCAGCCCGAAATAAACGCGTTTTTTCAGACAACTGAATCTCCTTGTAACAGCAAGGCTCAGAAGAGCCCACACACTCAGCCCTTAACCCCAGTGTGCAGAAAGGGTCAAAACGTGTTTTTCAGCAGAAATAAACATGTTTCTGCAAGTTTGGTCAACCCCATGTAAGTTATGGGGCAGTAACATCACACTTTTCAAAACATGTTTTTCAGCCCGAAATAAACGCGTTTTTTCAGACAACTGAATCTCCTTGTAACAGCAAGGCTCAGAAGAGCCCACACACTCAGCCCTTAACCCCAGTGTGCAGAAAGGGTCAAAACGTGTTTTTCAGCAGAAATAAACATGTTTCTGCAAGTTTGGTCAACCCCATGTAAGTTATGGGGCAGTAACATCACACTTTTCAAAACGTGTTTTTCAGCCCGAAATAAACGCGTTTTTTCAGACAACTGAATCTACTTGTAACAGCAAGGCTCAGAAGTGCCCACACACTCAGCCCTTAACCCCAGTGTGCAGAAAGGGTCAAAACGTGTTTTTCAGCAGAAATAAACATGTTTCTGCAAGTTTGGTCAACCCCATGTAAGTTATGGGGCAGTAACATCACACTTTTCAAAACGTGTTTTTCAGCCCGAAATAAACGCGTTTTTTCAGACAACTGAATCTCCTTGTAACAGCAAGGCTCAGAAGTGCCCACACACTCAGCCCTTAACCCCAGTGTGCAGAAAGGGTCAAAACGTGTTTTTCAGCAGAAATAAACATGTTTCTGCAAGTTTGGTCAACCCCATGTAAGTTATGGGGCAGTAACATCACACTTTTCAAAACGTGTTTTTCAGCCCGAAATAAACGCGTTTTTTCAGACAACTGAATCTCCTTGTAACAGCAAGGCTCAGAAGAGCCCACACACTCAGCCCTTAACCCCAGTGTGCAGAAAGGGTCAAAACGTGTTTTTCAGCAGAAATAAACATGTTTCTGCAAGTTTGGTCAACCCCATGTAAGTTATGGGGCAGTAACATCACACTTTTCAAAACGTGTTTTTCAGCCTGAAATAAACGCGTTTTTTCAGACAACTGAATCTCCTTGTAACAGCAAGGCTCAGAAGAGCCCACACACTCAGCCCTTAACCCCAGTGTGCAGAAAGGGTCAAAACGTGTTTTTCAGCAGAAATAAACATGTTTCTGCAAGTTTGGTCAACCCCATGTAAGTTATGGGGCAGTAACATCACACTTTTCAAAACGTGTTTTTCAGCCCGAAATAAACGCGTTTTTTCAGACAACTGAATCTCCTTGTAACAGCAAGGCTCAGAAGTGCCCACACACTCAGCCCTTAACCCCAGTGTGCAGAAAGGGTCAAAACGTGTTTTTCAGCAGAAATAAACATGTTTCTGCAAGTTTGGTCAACCCCATGTAAGTTATGGGGCAGTAACATCACACTTTTCAAAACGTGTTTTTCAGCCCGAAATAAACGCGTTTTTTCAGACAACTGAATCTCCTTGTAACAGCAAGGCTCAGAAGAGCCCACACACTCACCCCTTAACCCCAGTGTGCAGAAAGGGTCAAAACGTGTTTTTCAGCAGAAATAAACATGTTTTTGCAAGTTTGGTCAACCCCATGTAAGTTATGGGGCAGTAACATCACACTTTTCAAAACGTGTTTTTCAGCCCGAAATAAACGCGTTTTTTCAGACAACTGAATCTACTAGTAACAGCAATGCTCAGAAGTTCCCACACACTCATCCCTTAACCCCAGTGTGCAGAAAGGGTCAAAACGTGTTTTTCAGCAGAAATAAACATGTTTCTGCAAGTTTGGTCAACCCCATGTAAGTTATGGGGCAGTAACATCACACTTTTCAAAACGTGTTTTTCAGCCCGAAATAAACGCGTTTTTTCAGACAACTGAATCTCCTTGTAACAGCAAGGCTCAGAAGTGCCCACACACTCAGCCCTTAACCCCAGTTTGCAGAAAGGGTCAAAACGTGTTTTTCAGCAGAAATAAACATGTTTCTGCAAGTTTGGTCAACCCCATGTAAGTTATGGGGCAGTAACATCACACTTTTCAAAACGTGTTTTTCAGCCCGAAATAAACGCGTTTTTTCAGACAACTGAATCTCCTTGTAACAGCAAGGCTCAGAAGAGCCCACACACTCAGCCCTTAACCCCAGTGTGCAGAAAGGGTCAAAACGTGTTTTTCAGCAGAAATAAACATGTTTCTGCAAGTTTGGTCAACCCCATGTAAGTTATGGGGCAGTAACATCACACTTTTCAAAACGTGTTTTTCAGCCCGAAATAAACGCGTTTTTTCAGACAACTGAATCTCCTTGTAACAGCAAGGCTCAGAAGAGCCCACACACTCAGCCCTTAACCCCAGTGTGCAGAAAGGGTCAAAACGTGTTTTTCAGCAGAAATAAACATGTTTCTGCAAGTTTGGTCAACCCCATGTAAGTTATGGGGCAGTAACATCACACTTTTCAAAACGTGTTTTTCAGCCCGAAATAAACGCGTTTTTTCAGACAACTGAATCTCCTTGTAACAGCAAGGCTCAGAAGAGCCCACACACTCAGCCCTTAACCCCAGTGTGCAGAAAGGGTCAAAACGTGTTTTTCAGCAGAAATAAACATGTTTCTGCAAGTTTGGTCAACCCCATGTAAGTTATGGGGCAGTAACATCACACTTTTCAAAACGTGTTTTTCAGCCCGAAATAAACGCGTTTTTTCAGACAACTGAATCTACTTGTAACAGCAAGGCTCAGAAGTGCCCACACACTCAGCCCTTAACCCCAGTGTGCAGAAAGGGTCAAAACGTGTTTTTCAGCAGAAATAAACATGTTTCTGCAAGTTTGGTCAACCCCATGTAAGTTATGGGGCAGTAACATCACACTTTTCAAAACGTGTTTTTCAGCCCGAAATAAACGCGTTTTTTCAGACAACTGAATCTCCTTGTAACAGCAAGGCTCAGAAGAGCCCACACACTCACCCCTTAACCCCAGTGTGCAGAAAGGGTCAAAACGTGTTTTTCAGCAGAAATAAACATGTTTCTGCAAGTTTGGTCAACCCCATGTAAGTTATGGGGCAGTAACATCACACTTTTCAAAACGTGTTTTTCAGCCCGAAATAAACGCGTTTTTTCAGACAACTGAATCTCCTTGTAACAGCAAGGCTCAGAAGTGCCCACACACTCAGCCCTTAACCCCAGTTTGCAGAAAGGGTCAAAACGTGTTTTTCAGCAGAAATAAACATGTTTCTGCAAGTTTGGTCAACCCCATGTAAGTTATGGGGCAGTAACATCACACTTTTCAAAACGTGTTTTTCAGCCCGAAATAAACGCGTTTTTTCAGACAACTGAATCTCCTTGTAACAGCAAGGCTCAGAAGAGCCCACACACTCAGCCCTTAACCCCAGTGTGCAGAAAGGGTCAAAACGTGTTTTTCAGCAGAAATAAACATGTTTCTGCAAGTTTGGTCAACCCCATGTAAGTTATGGGGCAGTAACATCACACTTTTCAAAACGTGTTTTTCAGCCCGAAATAAACGCGTTTTTTCAGACAACTGAATCTCCTTGTAACAGCAAGGCTCAGAAGAGCCCACACACTAAGCCCTTAACCCCAGTGTGCAGAAAGGGTCAAAACGTGTTTTTCAGCAGAAATAAACATGTTTCTGCAAGTTTGGTCAACCCCATGTAAGTTATGGGGCAGTAACATCACACTTTTCAAAACGTGTTTTTCAGCCCGAAATAAACGCGTTTTTTCAGACAACTGAATCTCCTTGTAACAGCAAGGCTCAGAAGTGCCCACACACTCAGCCCTTAACCCCAGTGTGCAGAAAGGGTCAAAACGTGTTTTTCAGCAGAAATAAACATGTTTCTGCAAGTTTGGTCAACCCCATGTAAGTTATGGGGCAGTAACATCACACTTTTCAAAACGTGTTTTTCAGCCCGAAATAAACGCGTTTTTTCAGACAACTGAATCTCCTTGTAACAGCAAGGCTCAGAAGTGCCCACACACTCAGCCCTTAACCCCAGTGTGCAGAAAGGGTCAAAACGTGTTTTTCAGCAGAAATAAACATGTTTCTGCAAGTTTGGTCAACCCCATGTAAGTTATGGGGCAGTAACATCACACTTTTCAAAACGTGTTTTTCAGCCCGAAATAAACGCGTTTTTTCAGACAACTGAATCTCCTTGTAACAGCAAGGCTCAGAAGAGCCCACACACTCACCCCTTAACCCCAGTGTGCAGAAAGGGTCAAAACGTGTTTTTCAGCAGAAATAAACATGTTTCTGCAAGTTTGGTCAACCCCATGTAAGTTATGGGGCAGTAACATCACACTTTTCAAAACGTGTTTTTCAGCCCGAAATAAACGCGTTTTTTCAGACAACTGAATCTCCTTGTAACAGCAAGGCTCAGAAGTGCCCACACACTCAGCCCTTAACCCCAGTTTGCAGAAAGGGTCAAAACGTGTTTTTCAGCAGAAATAAACATGTTTCTGCAAGTTTGGTCAACCCCATGTAAGTTATGGGGCAGTAACATCACACTTTTCAAAACGTGTTTTTCAGCCCGAAATAAACGCGTTTTTTCAGACAACTGAATCTCCTTGTAACAGCAAGGCTCAGAAGAGCCCACACACTCAGCCCTTAACCCCAGTGTGCAGAAAGGGTCAAAACGTGTTTTTCAGCAGAAATAAACATGTTTCTGCAAGTTTGGTCAACCCCATGTAAGTTATGGGGCAGTAACATCACACTTTTCAAAACATGTTTTTCAGCCCGAAATAAACGCGTTTTTTCAGACAACTGAATCTCCTTGTAACAGCAAGGCTCAGAAGAGCCCACACACTAAGCCCTTAACCCCAGTGTGCAGAAAGGGTCAAAACGTGTTTTTCAGCAGAAATAAACATGTTTCTGCAAGTTTGGTCAACCCCATGTAAGTTATGGGGCAGTAACATCACACTTTTCAAAACGTGTTTTTCAGCCCGAAATAAACGCGTTTTTTCAGACAACTGAATCTCCTTGTAACAGCAAGGCTCAGAAGTGCCCACACACTCAGCCCTTAACCCCAGTGTGCAGAAAGGGTCAAAACGTGTTTTTCAGCAGAAATAAACATGTTTCTGCAAGTTTGGTCAACCCCATGTAAGTTATGGGGCAGTAACATCACACTTTTCAAAACGTGTTTTTCAGCCCGAAATAAACGCGTTTTTTCAGACAACTGAATCTCCTTGTAACAGCAAGGCTCAGAAGAGCCCACACACTCACCCCTTAACCCCAGTGTGCAGAAAGGGTCAAAACGTGTTTTTCAGCAGAAATAAACATGTTTCTGCAAGTTTGGTCAACCCCATGTAAGTTATGGGGCAGTAACATCACACTTTTCAAAACGTGTTTTTCAGCCCGAAATAAACGCGTTTTTTCAGACAACTGAATCTACTAGTAACAGCAATGCTCAGAAGTTCCCACACACTCATCCCTTAACCCCAGTGTGCAGAAAGGGTCAAAACGTGTTTTTCAGCAGAAATAAACATGTTTCTGCAAGTTTGGTCAACCCCATGTAAGTTATGGGGCAGTAACATCACACTTTTCAAAACGTGTTTTTCAGCCCGAAATAAACGCGTTTTTTCAGACAACTGAATCTCCTTGTAACAGCAAGGCTCAGAAGTGCCCACACACTCAGCCCTTAACCCCAGTTTGCAGAAAGGGTCAAAACGTGTTTTTCAGCAGAAATAAACATGTTTCTGCAAGTTTGGTCAACCCCATGTAAGTTATGGGGCAGTAACATCACACTTTTCAAAACGTGTTTTTCAGCCCGAAATAAACGCGTTTTTTCAGACAACTGAATCTCCTTGTAACAGCAAGGCTCAGAAGAGCCCACACACTCAGCCCTTAACCCCAGTGTGCAGAAAGGGTCAAAACGTGTTTTTCAGCAGAAATAAACATGTTTCTGCAAGTTTGGTCAACCCCATGTAAGTTATGGGGCAGTAACATCACACTTTTCAAAACGTGTTTTTCAGCCCGAAATAAACGCGTTTTTTCAGACAACTGAATCTCCTTGTAACAGCAAGGCTCAGAAGAGCCCACACACTCAGCCCTTAACCCCAGTGTGCAGAAAGGGTCAAAACGTGTTTTTCAGCAGAAATA